>NW_024879334.1:892803-941601 GCF_018340385.1 Cyprinus carpio
CATTACGTATTGCTACTTAATTATAATATATTGTTTTTCACATTTTTGAGGATTATTCAGAAAATTACTTAAATATAAAAAAATATATAAAAATAAAGTATAATAAAAAAAAATTATAATAATACGTGGGCCTAAAATCACTTTTGAGAATTGAGAGTACTAGAGATTCCCTCTTTAATTAGAGGTTTTCTCTTTGGGAAATATAATTTAGTACATGTGTTTAAGTCTCAAAGTTTAGTTGAATGACCCACTCTGGAATGTCATCAGTCAATGATTCACAATATTAATGCACATTCATGCCTGAGCCATGGCCTAACACACACACACAAAAAAAACATCTTACATAACTCCAGTGCATTATCCTGCAGCGCAAACATGACCCCTAGTTAGGTGCCATGTACCAGACGCGAGTGAACCATCATCTAGGACATTGTTATGTGGACTTAAAACTGGTTAAGTGGCTTCACAACGGGACAGGGTATCTGATAACCTGCAACCTTTCAGCATAGGTCTAGTGAGCCAATAAATGCCACACTGACTTAACTGCCAGTGATAGCATGCCACCATGATAATCTTTGTCCTATGGCTGACTACCACCCGTATGGTCTCCTCTGAACCCTACAAACATAAACACAGCTCTCGTTTAACCTCTGTCTTAGGACGGACATTGTTCCTCAGCAGTACCCCAATCCTAACTCAGTCTTAATGCATTTACAGCTCCATCACGTCTGCGCTGGGAGGATGGGCTGGTTACCTGGCGCGCACATTTAGGAGCAAAAACCCTATATAAATAAAACATAACACAACTTGGTTATGCTGGTCCACATCCAAACCAGCACTAAACAGGTTATGCATGCTGTCTCCCCAACAAGCTATATGTAACAAAATGGTGCGAATCGCGAGGATGCTCACCTCACGTGTGCCGTCGTCTTTCACCGCAGTAGATGTTGTTCTCCACATCCACGGTGAAAGGAACACCATCCAGACCCTCCTTACAAACCACACAGCGGAAACAGCCTGGATGATACGACTTACCCAGAGCCTGCAGGATCTACAACACACACACACACACACACACACACACACACGCTAATGAGGCACAATCATTATCATTATTAATAATAAATAGACACAGATTTGTCAGTAGATGACTGCAGTTCTTGATGCTTTGCATAATCTTTATTTATAAAAATGATTAAAATGGTAAACACAAGCGTACTTCCTCGGATTCACAAGCGATTCCTTTCCTCCTTGAAAAATGAGAGTCCCCAGTAGTTTCAAGCCATAAAGCCTCAATATGTTGTGTCTCCTTACCATCTCCTGATGAATGGTTTCCTCTTTCTTTGTTTTCTCTTTTCCTCTTTTTTTTTTTTTTTTATTTTTTTTTTTTCTTTTTTTTTTTTTTTTTTATTTTTTTTTTTATTTTTTTTTGTTTACATGTTTCTTTTTTTTTTCTTTTTTTTTTTTTTTTTTTTTTTTCATATTTTTTTTTTTTTTTTTTTTTTTTTTTTATTTTTTTTTTTTTTTCTTTCATTTTTTTTTCCTAATAAAATTTCCTAATAAAATTACTTTTTTTTTTTTTTGGTGACATCGCCACACAAAGCATTTTTCTCTGCGTCTGCTGGAACCGCGAAAAATACGGAGAAACCCACCACAGCATCAGATTCATGAGCTAGCTGTATCTTTACAAACTTGTGTAATCTACTGTGTTCAAAGTTAGTGTCGGCTCGATATTTAGTTTTATTGTAGTAATTCTTAATTTTAACTAATGCCTTTCACACAAGCGCTGCATTTATTTGTCAAAGCTCCCCACGTGTTTTTTAACAAACATTTAATTTTATACAATTTTCAAATATCCGTTTTATATGTGAATATATTGCTAAAGTGTAATTTATTTCTGTGATGATGCAGCGTGTATTTTCAGCATCCCATTACTCCAGTCTTCAGTGTCACAGATCTTCAGAAATCAATTCTAATATGATGATTTTGCCCGCTGAGAAACATTTTGGCATTTTGGTTCACTTTAATGCGTCTTTGATGAATAAGCAAGTATTGATTTCTTCCAAATGCAATTTAATGAGCGAATCACAGATACACTTTTCTGCCAAAAAACGGTTCTTTAGGCGAAAATAAATAAATAAAATGCATACAATATATAAGAACTACAGAATATAATACAATATAAAATGTATTATATAATATTTGATTTGTATAAATTACAAGATGTCCACACTGCTTTCATGTGTTGTATGTGTCAATCTACCCAAAGGCAAACGCTACATACCCAAACACCTAATTTTTATTCTCGCTAATTTTCTTACTGAGTTTCTAGTGTTATTGTAAACATTTTATTTGCGTGAATTTTAGAGCATTACAATGACTTTACGCTCAAGATGGTTTTATTTTATGTATTATTGCTTTGCCCCAATCCTCTTCTGTAATAAATAAACTAACTGATCAAATTCATTATATACTTGAGATAAAATAAGTTGTCAATACAGTATAATCTACACATGATATCACACTGCTTCATGCTTCCTGTCTACCACCCATAAATGCCCCCATACCCAATGTATGCAATTCCATAAAATAGCACCAGTAATTGCAAGCAGCATCAACCCATTGAATGAAGTCTTCAAGCGGGCGCCGCGCGCTCTGAGGTGTTTGATCTGATTGCCTTCGTTAAGCAGAGTCTCCTCAGGGTCTTTTAGTGCTTGGTAGACAGTAGTTATGGTGCATCTTACTTTCTTATAACACTTTTTCTTTTTTACAACATTCAAATGTAATATTTTTTTATATCCTACCATGATTATCAGCATGATTCCTGAGAAGATCCTCACACTTGAACATATTCTCATTCTTCTCCTCCAGTCTGAGAGGAGATTTGCCTAGCAGATTTAAAACACTTTATATTTAGTCCGAATAAAGGACTTCAGAGGGCTCTTTGATAGTGGATATGGTGCCTGAAGGGATCTTAAGCACAGAAACGGCCCTGGGGCAAACCATCTGTCCTGAAAAGGGTTTTGACCTGCTTACCAAGGTGAAACGTGGTTTGGAGCACAGCCATCAGAGTAAGGATGTTCTAAAACATGCACTCTATGCAAAATGAGAGGCAAAGGAAGTATTATACAAGGATCATTCGCGATCTATTGTAGGACCAAAGCGCGATATTTTAACGACGGTAACTTTCCGTGCGAGCGGGGCACGCCGTGTCCATCCGAACTGTGCATCACGGTCTCTGAAAACTCGTTCAGCAATTTTTAAAAAAACACTTTTCTCTCTTCGCCAAATCACGCGTGCGCGTTTGGTTTTTTGTTTTTTGCTAAGGTGTTTGTTGTGTGGAGCGTTGTTTGTCATTGTGGAGCGAGCGTGCCAGAGGTGGGGTTGCGGAGGGACCGATCAATACCATTTTTCACCGGTGAATACCCCACGTCCCGTAGCGACCATCTGCCGGATTCCCCCGGCAGGCGTGTCGTTAGAGGTCCGGCCTCAGTCAGTCAAGGTCTATAAGTAAGTGCTGACTCTTGGGTTCTGAATAAGGGGCTGACATAATATGTCCGGTTGTTTTTTCAGCGTGATGATACAGCTGCATTGATTTAGTGCTATGCCATCGTTGGCATATTAGACTAAAATTAAATTTATATTTAAATGTTATGGATATATTATCGAAAAATGATATAAAAACAATCTCAAAACAAATACTATTTTTTGTTGTAATAACTATTGTAATAATATTATAATAAATATGTATTATTAATTTAATAATAAAATTATATATATATATATATATCTACTCTGTATATATATAGTTATCTATAGTATATTAGATATATCTGTATAAAGCGTAATATGGTAATCAAGCTAATATTTAAAAGTAAATATAAATTAATTGATATTGTTTCTGAAATTACAGAAATGTGTTGCAAAAAGTAAAAAAAATTATAATTCAAATAATAGTAAATAAAAATACCATTTATTATAAGCAAATACATAACAGAATATATGTGTGTGTGTGTGTGTGTTATTAAATTCAGGAAAAATTAAAAATAATCTAAAAAATAATATTTAGTGAATAAAAATATTTAAAAATTACTATATAATTTAAAATGAATGATATTAAACAAAAAATTTTAATAATGATAACACTAAAATAAAACTACAATATAAAATAATACAACTTCGAAATGCCACAAACTGTACAGTATATATATGAAATATGAAATACAAATAAAATAAAATAAAATACAATAAAATAAAATAAATAAATAAAAGCAAACAATAATATCCAGTTAATTTGTCTCGGACCTGGCCGAATATTTCTTTTGTCTCTACTATCGAGCGTGTACTCTGAAAGTCTAGTGGAATAATATTAAAATGACAATATATTTGACAGAATGTCAGATTCACACAGGAAGTTGGTGTTGTCGTGTGTGGTGTACGTGTGTGTGGGTTTTGTGTGGTGTGATCCACACTGCAGGGGGACAGGAGGGGGGTTAGGGTGGGACGAGACTAGAGAATCTTGTTCTCCCAACGCGAATTCAGTGCAAACCCCTCGATCAACTAATGAGCCCCACCTAATCGATACAACCCAGGTCTCCACCTCCCTCTTAAGGAAACGTTAAATTAAATGAAGCATTACATCGCTACTTTGTTGAGATCCTACAGCTGGATGTAACTCTAACTCACAGCAGGACTTCAAACGTCAAGTGAGGACAGTATCTACAGAACGAGTCTATAATAGCAGATCAACCCATGACACTGTGACAACTCTCTCAGCCTTCCATACAGAGGCACATCCTGATAGCTTTCATTAGAAGTGTTTTAGAAAACGGTTTTATGACACTAATGCTTCACACTGTGTTGGAATTACTGTAATTATGAGATCCTAAGCCGCTCATATACTCAGGCTCAAAAAAAAATTAATAGTTTCTATAGCAACACTTATGTGGCAGAAAATTAGGGCAAATATAAAATGTGGCTTTGTTGTCCATTACAGGAAAAAAATGTTTAATCACTACAATAAATTATCTCTGTCATGTGCTTGCAAGATTTTAAGAACAAAAGCACATAAACAAACAACATTTTACAGTGAGTTTTCATATCAAGCTCTTCTAAATACTACTGTTCAAAGATTTGGGACTCAGTACGATTTATTTATAGAAAATAATAATTTTATTCAACAAAGGGGTGCATTAAGTGAGAGTAAATAATAAATTAAAATGCAGTTCTTTTTGAACGTTTCAAAGAATCCCTGAAAAATAAAATGTATCTCGGTTTCCACAAAAATATGCAAGCAGCCTCACGGACTGTTTCAACATTGATAATAATCAGAAATGTTTCTTGAGCAGCAAATCCATCATATTAGAATGATTTCTGAAGATCATGTGACACTGAAGGACTGGAGTAATGATGCTGAAAATACAGCTGCGCATCACAAGAAAATAAATTACAGTTTACAATTATGTTCACAATAAAAAATATGCTGTTTCAAATTGTAATAATATTTCACTATTTTACTGCATTTTTTCTGAATCAAATAAATGCAGCCTTGCCGTCGGTGACAGTGAAAAGAGCGTTAAATATTTTACTTATTTTTTACTACTCAGAAACTCTGGCATCGTGTAAATGCATCATAAGTTTGAATTTAACTCTGATACTCACCAGGAAGTCTTCCTCACAGTAAACTTTCCATTAACATTATAGAAAGCCTTTCCTCGTAGCCTCCGTCCTGAGTTAGGGGGGGAAAAAAAAATTCAAATTATGCTACCCGCGTCGTAAGTTTCATCTTATATGCTGCAAGAAATGTTGCAGAAGAAACTCCATGTGGTCTTCATGCTGTGTTTGCAAACAACAAACAAGCAATTGTTTTAATTGGCAACATCAAATGACTGAACAAGGATGAAATATGTTTCATCTCTGCCATGAGTGTTAAGTGAACAGCTGTGTTCAAGTCCCACAACACAAAGCATGTTCAGCCTCAGACTCCAGACCACCTGACCGCACGGATGTGTTAACGCACACAAAAACGCTTCAAAGCTCAAATCTTATGACCGGTTCTCTTTCTGTTCTGCAGAAATGAATAAGCACAGATGCCCTGGTTTTTGTTTACTACACTCAGTGTTTTAGCATCTGTCATCTAATTATATGGCGACATGAACTTAATTTACAGAGCTGCTCTGAGAGTCACTTTTATGAGCATTTTACCATTAATTTTGAGAAAAACAATCATCATATCATAAACACACAGAGGGTCTTCACGACAACCTGCCAAAATAAATGTTGGGTTAAACTGTGAAGGACATTGTGACAGAAATATATTAGTACTGTATCACCTTAATAATATCATAATAATAATACATTACAAAAATTTTTTAAAGAATAATACGTGTTTTATCCATGTTTACCTTTAAAACTAGCCAAACTCTATGCTTTGTGCAGCAATTTGTTTGCTTAAAATGTTAAAAGGCTAAAAGCCGTTAATGATTAATTTTCATTTGATTAAAAGATAATTAATGTTTATGCCCTTTCAAAACAGAAACAATTAAAAAAACATAACACAGAGGGCGAAAAAAACATTCAAAGGTCCCTTTTTATTGCAAGGGACCCCCCCCCAATAATTACGCTGTTTTTATGATTTCATTTTTAGTAATAGTTTTTGATGGCTTTTTACTAATTTAATTAAACCATTTATACTGGAATGCAGAAAAATAACAAAAGAAAAATACAGAATTTGCCGTCAAAAATATTTTTAAACAGAATTTGCAACAAAAAAAAAAAATAATGCTATTTTCATTCATGCCGGTCTTCTAAAGAACCCCAAGTTTAGTTTTTGTTTAAATCTTAATAAATTGTAAGTTTCATGATTTTCACTACTCAGACATGCCCTTTTTGAAGTGATTTAAAATTTAATGTGTACATTTAACTGACAGATAAAACATTTAAAACTTTCCAGAAATATTAAAAGGGGAAAAAAAACAGAATCCAGAAAAATTTACAAAAAGACGCAATTTGGCTCTAAAAGCTTCAGTGAAGACATGCACACGGCCATTCGCTTATAGGCGCTTTTTTATACCAGCCTAAAAACAATATGCAAACTTTTTACCATGTCTGCTCAGACATGGTGTTTCTGGCTCAAATGCTCTGATATTTATCTTACTAGGAACTTCTGCATTGCATTTAATAACACATACAAAAACCACCAAACGCTCCTCTTTCTCTCTCTCAACAGTAAATCAGCTGACCCTTTACGTCTCCTTAATTTACAGGCTCCAAGGTTTTTTCCTTTTTTTTCTCAGATCATCTTGCTTCTTTTAACAGCCCGAAATTTTATGCCCACATGCACCTACATCTCAAACAGACCATCGCCGTGGCCGACAGAGGAACTAACCACTTTCGACTTAATTCAGAGTGGCATAAAGCGCGATCTCACACGCAGACCATGAGGAAAAGACTTTCAATACGTGATGCAGATGCTATGGTTTTCACCCGCTGGAGCATAAAACAGGTGTGAAAAAATCCCAAAGGAGGAACATGAGGCCATATAGAGACCAGAAGAACATATGACCTGACCCTGGACCACCAAAACCAGTCATTAGGGTAAATTTTCCGAAGTTATGAGATTTATACATCATCTGAAACCTGAATAAATATGCTTTTCATGTACGATATAGTTTGTTAGGAGATTGAGATACAGCTACTTGAAAATCTGGAATACTGAGGGTGCAAAAAAAATCTAAATATTGAGAAAAATCGCCTGTTAAAGTTTGTCCAAATGGATTCTTAGACAATGCATATTACTAAACAAAAATTAAGTTTTGATATATTTACAGTAGACAATTTACAAAAATATATTCATGGAACCATGATCTTTACTTAATCTCCTATATGATTTTTGACATAAAAGAAACATCGATAATTTTGACCCATACAATGTATTTTTGGCTATTGCCTTACAAATATTTTACCCCAGAGACTTAACGACTGCCTTTTACATATTTTGTTACATCTAAAGACCAAGCAACACACCTGCAGTTTGCCACGATTCAAGAACCACTTGAAATATCACTCCAGTAATTTGCCAGCCAAGCGAGAAAGTTGAAAAGCATTAAAGATTTGTTGCATGGCATGCTAAGAGTGAAGGACTGTTTGTTGACGTGAAGTAAATACGCTGAGATCACTGGGGTGCACCAGAGCTGGAGCAAAGAATATCGCAGGGAGGAGCCAGATGCCCCAAAAACCACAAACCAGCTGAGAGAAGCAGACCAGGAGAGGGTCTGAGTACAACGGGGTATTATTATGTTCTTTAGGGCATGGAGGTCACCGGCTGGTCCAATTGCCCCCCTCCCACCACCCCGAAAACAACAACACACACAGAGAGACGAAGGGGAGAGGCAGGAGCAACAAAGAAATTAAAGGGGGGGCGACCGATTACCGCCAGACTGTGTGTCAAAGACAGTGCAACCACGTCAACTACATTTTGTAAATGGAATTAAACTGCTCTATTGCCAGCAAACTTTTAAGATGATGTTTCTTTTTGTAGGAAAATGTGTTGTCTTTAAGCAGCACCTTTGCAGCAACATCTCCCTGATTATGTGAGTCTACGCGCTGCTTAAATTTATCAACGAACTGAAATGTTCAAGTCACTCAATTATTTACAATAGTGAATGGAAATAAATTAAAATAGTGTGTATTATTTATTAAAATCTGACATATGTTCATACCTGTAAGACCAGTGTATTGCAATCGCCATAAAAAATACAATTCTTATACTTTTTCTCCACACTCTGACTTTATTTTATCTCACAAAATGCCTAGTTACAGATATCCTGCCAATTCAATTTTTCTAGTTGAATTCTTTCTCAGTACTGCCGAGTTTTTTTTATATCACCTTATTATTGCCTCCTCATTGCTGCCTGAAACGCAAACTAGTGTTTCTTCCTTATATTATTCGCTTAAGGTATTGTAATTAATTACAAACATCAGTGGTTTCTAGACCACAGACAGTTACTGCACTTTAATATTCTTCTGGGTATTTACCTACAGCGTGCTAATGAAGTCGAGCACATTCACAGGAGAAAACAGTTACTTCACGATGACATACAATCTGCGAGTTTAGTATCTTTTTTTTAAATTGTTGAGATACAAAAGTCAAAATCCACTTTTTTAATTTTTATTCAGTGGCACAGAAACTGGACTTTCATACATTTAAATAAAGTGTCATGCCTGCTGTAAATGTTGACCAGTTGATGTGCACACCAAAGCTTATGTCGGATTACAAATACACAACAATTCGCGATGAAGGTATCTGAGAATATTTATCAGAGCAGACGATAAATAATATATAACTCTACTATAATCCAGTGTCAGTTTTTGAATAACTTTTTCACTTTTATTTAAAGGCTGAAGATGGAGGTCTTACCATTTTATGAAACTTCTTCAAAGCTTTATTTGACCGCATTTACAGTTGGTTTTTTTCTTTTTATCAGATATCAACTGTAAAATCCCATATATTATTTTTAATGTCAATATGCTGAAGATGTTTACGCGAAATTGGGTTGTTGTTTCGATTGATTGGCGATTATAACAAGTGTGGCAAGAACATGATTTAATGGTGTCAGTACTTTTTTATAACCATTTCAGCACATATATCTCAATACTGCTCCGTTTGTACATGATAATTTTGCTCTGAACTCAACCCTTCTTCCCCCCCTCGTCGCAAGTATACGGAAATCTTCATACGTTTTCCCTTCTCTAATTTAAAACCACTCATATTCCAACGTCGGTAGCCTAATTCTGTTATGTTGTTCTTTTTTCATTTTTTTTTTTTTTTTTTTTTTGACTCTCAACTGGTCTCAACCTAGCTGCTGTGAGAGGACTGACCCGGGCATATTGATGCTTTTACCTCCACCGCATGTACTCGCATGTGCTCGCTGACTGCATCTTTGCGGTCTGTTCGGGAGAACTAAAAATCGTAATCACAGATTTTTTTCTTTTGCTATTACGCTCTAAAGGAAATGCCAAAAAAATTCCATTGTGTCGTATGTTTTCTGTTCATAAGCCATAGAAGTTTTTACTCCAACTGTAATCGACTTGCTGTTTCTGAGAAGCCCGGAAAGGAATTTGTGAAAAGGGTCCTTTAAACGTGCGAGATTCTTTTTTTCATTCGATTTTTCACTTCACTGTGCATCTACTTCCTGCTCAGCTATTTCTCAGAAGAGTGTGTGGGCCAGTTTTTATTTTCCAACCCGGTCTGCTGTGTTAAATGCGATCTTTGATTTAATTTTTTACACTTGAATGCATGTTTCCCATGACGAGTCAACACAGTGCCGTGCCTTGCGTGAGACTTTAATGCGAGTCAAAGTTTCTACTAGCGCTCACTCAGGGAGTTTGTGCCTATATGGCTGACCAAAGTAAAACGGCAAAGAGACTGTATGATGATTGCTGTTACATTTTGAGATCTGAGGTACTTTGGAGCTAGTTATTGCTGAAACGTGCAGATTGAAATCTACTTTGAGAGATCAAAAATGCCAATTGATAGGTGGGCCTGTCCACTGTGCCCCATGTTGCTTACGGGAATAACTAGAACATGAACATGAAAATAAAAATATATAAGTTATATATACATTCTCCAAATACCTAAATGACTGAGTGTGATGTCCCCTGTAGAAAAAGCAGAAATTCTATACTGTCAAAGTTTAATCAGACGCCCTCTAATTCGATTCAACCCAGCGTATTTTGGACTGAATGGTTGTGTACATTAACTGACAGGATACTAGCTACATGCATTACTGTGACATAAAATACAGCACATACAAGTGATATTGCTTAAATTGCCTGGATTGTAAATCAAGACTCATTTTCGGTAAACCTACAAACAGAAAGTGACAATAATGAGTGAATGTACCAGTAGAAATATTTGCAATAGAATACTAAGCATTAACCAATAATGAATATTGAAATCACATGATTTAACACAAAAACAAGAGGAAACATGGGACTTTTCAGGTGATGGCGCTGAAGATGATAATAGGAACCTATTAATAGTATCATACAGACATCTATAATGAGATACATCAAAAAGTAGACAGATCTAAAGAATGATTCTCCAGGTCTTCTAGTGTCACATGATCTAAAGTGTAGACAGTAGATTATATTAACAACATGTTGTAGACATTAGAAACATCACGCTAAGGTGAGCTGTTCTGGGCCCCCGCACCTGAATGAACGGATGACAGCTGGTATCAAATACAAAAGGTCTGACAGAAGTGCGCGTGATATAAAGCTCCAGAGACAGAAGAAACGTAACAGCCTTGCAGTAGATCCAAGAAGCGAACACAGCAGACTGAGTGTACACTCATTATTTAGACACAACACACGCAATGAACGACTACATTTATTTTTCGGACTAGCAGTTGACTGATAGAATCACGCTTCTTCAAACGATACATGCATATTCGATAACTATTACTAAAGATTCTACAGAATACATCTACTAATGCACAAACTAAAGTTGAATACACAGTATTATTTACTATAAACACTCCAATCGCTATGATCAGAATCATATAGCAAGCAGTATAGTATGGAACACGCAAGAGTCCCAAAAGATATGCACAGTGACTGAATTAGGAACAAAGGTAGTACAGAAGTTATGAACAAATAATAGATTTAGAAGAAACAAAACATGAGGTGATGAAGAAACGCGAATATATTATCAGACAGACGATACGGATAAAAGTCTAGTAGAGAAGTGTGCATAGAAACATATGTTTATCAGAAGTATGAAAATAAAATGCAAGGCAGACAGAATGTGACGGACAACAAAATGACTTATTTATTTTGCCCTTCCCATTGAAATAAAGTAGGACAGCAAGAAGACCAATTTTCAGCGAAAGGTAGATAGACAGCAAAATAACAAACAAAAAAAGGTACGACAGTAGAACCAAAAAAAGGTAGAAACAAGAATTCAAACTAAAGGTAGACAGAAGAAATTAACAAAGGTAAGTAGACAGAAGAAACAAACAAAAGGTAGAGAGACCAGAAATGAACAACAAAGCTAACAAAAGTTCGTATGTACAGAAAATGACAGAAGAAACAACAAAGCGTTGACAGAAGAAACGCAATAAAAGGTGCAGACAGAAGAAAAACGAATGTGTAGCAAAATGAAAGAGTAGACAGAAGAACGCAAAACGTAACACGTAGACAGAAGAAATTAACAAATAAACGTAGAAGAAGTAAGTGATCAAAAGGTAGACAGAATGAAACAAACAAATGTAGCAAGATGATAGAAACAAAAGTTAGACCTAGTAAACAACAAACTAATAGAAGAAGTGAACAAAGTTAGACAGAAGAAACAAAACAAAAAAGGTAGACAGAATCGAAAAAGGTAGACAGAAAAGAAATAAACAAAGTGTAGAGAGAAGAAACAACAAAAGGTAGCACAGAAGAAACAAACAAATGAAAGGTAGACCAGATGAAATAAACAACAAAATGAAAGGTAGACAGATGAGATAAACAATACAAAAGGTAGACAGGAAGAAAGCAAAACGCAAAGGTAGACATAAGAAAGATTCAAAAGGTAGACAAAAGAAACAAAAACAAAAGCAGTAGACAGAAGAAACAATCAAATGAAATGGTAGACAGAAGAAACCCAACAAATGAAAGGTAGACCGAAGAAAAACAAAACAAAAATGTAAAGTAGACAGAAGAATTGAACGCAACAAAAGGTAGAACAGAAGAAACGTAACAAACAAAAGGGTAGACAGAAGCAAAAACTAATGGTCAAAAGGCAGGGATAGAAGAATTGTAACAAACAAAAGGTAGACAGAAACCACAGCGAACAAAAAGTGCAAAGGTTGAAATAAACAAAAGGTAGACAGAAGAAACGCAACAGAAAGGTAGACAAGAAACAAAATGAAAGGTAGACAGAAGAAACTAATAATGAACAAAAGGTAGACAGAAGAAATGAACGAATAGAAAGGTTCACAGAAGAAACCAAAGAACGAAAGATAGACAAGAAACAAATGAAAGAAAGGTAAACATGAAATGAACAAAATGAAAAGTAGATAGAAGAAAAATGCAATGAACTAAAATACATTTCATTACATTTATGATTTTAGACAAAAGGTAGACAGAAGAAAATGAACAAAAGAAAGGTAGACAGAAAAAAAGGAACAGAAATAGAACGACTGCGACAGAAAGACAGACAGATAAAAAAAGAACGGCATAAACAGATGGATAGAATGAATGACTGACTGAATGAATACCGAATGGCTGAAACAACAACAGGACTCACTATAGAGCCTAATGGTCTGATCTGAAAACAAATGCAGGGGGTCTTTTGTGCGGTGAGAACAAAGACTATGTCTTTTTTCTGCTCCTTTCCTGGATGCTGTGAGAAAAATACACACACACACACATACAAAGGCCATAGCAGCACACACACACACTACCACAGCGAGAATAAGTGTTTTTTTTAATATCTGCAGGTGTGGTTTACCCCAGTGTGCATGATGGGATGCTGGAGGTGATGAGTCCACTCAAATGGTGTGTATGTACATGTTCAGGAATTCACATTCAGACTGTATTCAGTGTGTGTGTGTAAAAGTACTGTCAAAGCATGGGAATTTTAGTCTGTGGTTCAGAGCATGTGCAGGCCTGCTGGTCACACACATGCTCTTTCTGCCCCCTCCTCGCTACTTTAAGCAGGTAAGATAAACAACTGGTACTGACTGCAGTGGACAATGAAAATAGTGAAAAGTAAAAAGAGACGAATCAGTTCAAATGAATATAAATAATTTTCTCTCTTAATGAAAGCTAAAAACAATGTGAAATATTGTCTTCTTGAAGACTGAAGTCTGTGCAAATAGAAACATCTCACCTTAGGGAAAGAGAAGAAAGAAGAGTGAATGAAACATCATATTGATTCTCTCTGTGTGTGTGTGTGTGTGTGTGTGTGTGTGTGTGTGTGTGTGTGTGTGTGTGGAGGGACATGAATGCTGCTCACACACTCGGTCGAGGCCTGCGGGATGCTCAGGGGTCACACACAATCACTTTTATAGTGTCACATAGTGTTTGTGGGATGCTATGAGTATGTGTTTACAGGGAGCAGAAGTGTGATTTGTTCCAGGTCAATGACTGATGCCGTGCTGGTACATGCGAGATGAGTGACACACACACACACACAGAGAGAGAGAGAGAGAGAGAGAGATGGAGGAATACTGCATGAGTGCATTCTCTCCTCTTTGATGAGGACGGAGGCGGGAGTGCAGCTCTGGACGTGACAGCAAAGCTCACTTAACACATGGAGACAGACACAAATACAGCTAGAAGGGAGTCCTCTGCATAGATAGATAGATATTCAGATAGACAGGACGTAGAACAACAACAGATAGAAATACTACGATAGAACTAATGATAGAGAGAGCGATGGATAGACAGAACAGCAGATAACAACAGAGTAATGTAACGAACGATGGGACTAACAATAGATAGATAGATAACAACAGATAGAATGAGGGAGTGACAGAAAGATAGAGCGACAGGATGACAGAATGAACAACAGATTTACAGAATGACGAATAAAATTAATGATAGAATGATAGACAGATGAAACACACAATAAAAAAATCAAACAAATGATAGTTATAAAATGAAATATATAACGAAAGACAGAACTAATGATAGAACAAGCGATAGAAATAATGATAAACTAACAAATAAACAACAGAGAAAAAGAGAGAAAGAGAGAAAAAGAGATATAGACAGACAGATAGATATATAGCTAGATAGATAGATAGATAGAATGAATGAATAGATAGATAGTTCGATGGATGGGATGATAGATAGATAGAAAGATAGATAGATAGATAGATAGATAGATATCTAAGATAGATGATAGATAGATAGATAGATAGATAGAATGGATTTTAACTTACAGAATGAACGATAGAACTGCATGGGAAACAATGTCTAAATTGTGAGATAGAAAGTTGATGATTACGTTTCTTGCTTGTTTTTTTTAATTCCGTGGCAAAACAAGTTAAAACTGACAGACTTACTATTTATTAGTTAAGAATCATCTGATCTTATGGTTCATCATGTTAGCTAAATAAATGTATTTTGCATTTAAAAATAAAATAAACATTTAACTAAATTATTTTTTTTAAAATTGTAACATTTTAAAATATTTGTAATTTTTTAATTTAAAAATTCGTAATTTTGAAATTGAAATTAAGTCACAAAATCAAGTCAAAATAGTCATTAGCACTACGGTCATGTAATGTGCAAAAACATGTTTGGGTTGAACTAAATCTTGGTCATATATCCCCATCCCCACCTAACACCTCGACTCAATTTCACAAAAATACGTTTAAGAAAACTTCTGGTCTTTTTCTGGAACCTCTGAGAAACACATGGTTCTCATGTTCCAGCTCATTTTTGCATCCTCCACTCTTAAAACATTACAGTGGCCGCCGTGAAGTACTTCAGATCAACCACAGCAGCTTATTCTATCACAGATAATCGCAAACATCCACAAAACACACTCGAACGCCACGCTAAAAGGCCTCCCTAGTGAACTTCAAGAACCCATTATGCCCCTTAAAAGAGGCTTCCAGTTCCTCCCTAGGTCATTGGAGACCGCATCCGGTTTTTCATGGTCCTGTCCGCTTTCAATCTTTTTACGCAAACAAACACAATACGTGTACAATGTGTGCGTAACGGCTAGCATTACATGGTAAATCATCTGCACTGAACGCTCTGTGCATAGTACGCGTCAGGAAACAGTATCGTTGGCGTGAGGGGAAGACAGAATGAAAGAGAGAAAACTGAACAGCAGTTTGGCTGGGATTTCTTCTCTCGTCGTGAACCCAAGCCTTACCAGAGGAAACAGAAGAAACCGAGGTTGCAGCTACTGTCAGGTGACGGTTATGCTTAATGCCCTTGCGGTACACACACACACACCACACACACACACACCGTCCATGGACACAAACACGTAATCAGACCAATGTGACACGCTAAAAACACAAATAAACACGTGCTATTCTACAAGACACCCCTGCTTTCCAGGCTCACCCAGTTCCGTAGGAGTCTCGATACAGGGTATACATGCAGCACAACATGATCTTTACCCATACGGGGCTAATTAAAAAGCGATATCACAAACCACAACAAAACTCCCATTTTTAGATGCATCATTCTCATTAAATGCATAATTCTCTGTTCTCAACTGGATTTTCACACCAGATTACATGCTTTTTGATAAAACAAAAAGCACAACTCTGGTCATTTCTCAGATGCATAATTCTCATTAATGTACAATTTTTTTCCCCATTTTAAATGCATAATTCTAATTCATTGTGCATCTTAAATGAAAGAATTGTGCATTTAATTAGAATTATACTGCAATTAGATTAGAATCTTTCATCTCACTAAATGCACAATTCCTTGTCATTTTAGATGCATCATTCTCCTATTAAATGCACAATTTTCCCATTTTAAATGCATAATTTTGTAATTCCTGTTCATCTAAAATTGGAGAATTGCTCATTTAATCAGAATTATAATTAAATTAGATAAGAATCTTCCATCTCATTAAATGAACAGAATTTCTCTCATTTTAGATGCATAATTCTAAATAAATGCACAAGTCTCCTATTTAAGATGCATATTTCCTATATCCCTGTGCATCTCAAGATTGCTGAATTGTGCAATTAATTACAATTAGATTAGAATCACTGCCGATTTTAGATGCAAAATTCTCATTAAATGCACAAGTTTCCCCTATTTTAGACACACGCTAATTCAGATGTAAGTGCACAAGTCTCCATTTTTAGATGCATAAGTCTTAATTCCTCTCTTTTACATTTTACACATTCTCTCATTTTAGATGCATAAGTTCCATTAAATGCACAGTTCTCCCATCTTAGATGCACATTCTCTCACATTATGCACACTTTTTTCTTTTAGAATTAAATACATAATTTTATTTGGAAATATGTTCATGAAAAATTATTCTCGTCTAAGTCTGAACCAAAAGACAAAATGCACCTTCTGTTGATAGCAAAGACACAAAATAACATGCTTTTAGACATGCAAAACACAACAGCGCATCAGCAGAGGTCCATTTGTTATTGCAACATATTTCTAAGCAGTATCACAAATGTATATAATTATGCATTATGCATTTATCACTAGTAGTGTGGATCCTCACCGCAGGAGCAGTAGGTGAAGCAGTTCAGTATGATACAGGTTCTAATCGCCTGACACGCTTGACTCAGCTCCATACACACCTTTACCACACTTTACACAGATACCTGGAAGAGGACAGACACATAGACATCAAGCAAAACTGCACTACCATATTTTCTTACACCTTAAATACATGTGAATTTGTAAAAACATGTTTTAAACAAACTCGGTTTGTTTGTTTTTTGTTTTTTAATTACTCCACACCGTGGCATTTTTACTTTACCTTGGCATTAAAGATCTGATATTTAATACAGAATGAACATTGCACTCATGTGTGTCATTTAAGCTTTTCACTGTAATGAACTGCTTAGAACCATATATTTGAATCCTAAATGGATAGATTTTAAATCACAAAAAGAAATCACACCAAATCATAAAAACAACGTTAAAGAAAGCCAATTACTTTTACACCACACAAACATATCACAACACACATCTCTATTCCCACTCAACAACTATTCCTGATACAGAATTCAGGTGTTTCAGGGAAAATTCTGGTCTGGCAAATTCGTCAAAACGGATGTCATTTCAGCCCTTAACATTTTTTAAGAAAACCTCAGCTTAAAAGCCCAATTACCCATCTTAAAACCCTTTTGTTTGGTGTTGATAACAGAGGCTCGTACATGAACCGACCAAACACTCATCAGAGGTGGTAAGCTCTCAGGTGACTTAATGGGCGGTCTAACTCGACACGAAACTATAAGTTTATACGCAAGCATCGCTAGAGAGGGAATTCTCATGTCGTAGGCCGCATATCCGGCACTATCTGATCTAATCCGTGTTTGTAAAAGTCCCAAGCAGAGGCAGCGCTTTATATCTACATCCCACTTACGGCGCGAGAAGTGTGGCGTATACAACTCCACAACATGCACTGAAGCAGCCGCTAGAACCACCGCAAGAAAACTGGAGAGGTCAAATTTAGGGCTGCTCAAATATGGCAAAAATCATAATCACGATTAATATTGGTCAATACTGAGATCGTGATTATTTAACAGTAATTACTAGTTGACTTTGGAAACATTATGCATTTAATGGACTTTTAAAATTTGTCTTTTTAACAGTGAATGTTCCTGAACTTCACTCGACAACTGAAAACAAATATAAAATAAATGTAAAAAAAAAAATGATAATATATTATAATATGAATATTAAACAATAAAAAAGTAAAAATAATACAAATGAAATACTTAGCAATAAATATAAGATATATAATAAACACTGATAAATATAAAACAAACATTATAAAACAAACATACGCAAAAACATTATGAAAAGTATAAATTAATATAAAAATATTAACACAAATAAAACGTGAACAATAATTTACAATATAAATACTAACATATAACAAGGAAGTACCAAAATAGGACACAATAAAGATAAAATATAACCCATATAATATATCATATAAATAAAAATGATAACTAAGATATTACTTAGTAGATTAGCCAAACAAATAGGTCAAATATAAACAACACAATATGAAAGTATGAAATAATAGCACATATAAAAAAATAAACAAAATAAAATTAAAAATAATTTAAATATAAAATAAACATAAAAATATAAAAATAAATATAAAATAATAAACACAAATAAAAGTATAAATCATATAAATATGATATATAATTAAAAATTATTATTGTGCTGTTATTGTGCTTCACTGTAAAAGAAAGGTGTTCTGATTTATAACACAAAACAAAACAAGAGCAACACTGTGGCACAGCGATGATCTTCTTGATGATCTTGTTGCACGTCAAAACAGTAATTGAACATAAAATGTAATTAATCTCCCAGCTCTAGTAGCAAGTCAATATTAACAGTACTATTCTTTCAACAGTGTCTTAGTGTCTTCCTGATCATTGTTTTTCCATTCAGCTACCACTGTCCATCTTTATCACACTCGTTTCTTTATGAGCACCATGGAACCAATAGAGTTGAACAGCAGTGTTTGGTTTTTCAATAGCTGGATAAAAGCTTTAATAATTACCTGACAAATCCTCCCAGCAAACTACACGTGATAATACTGAGGCTGTCACATAAAGGACGCATTCTATAGTGCATTGCTCTTTGTTTTGAAATTGCTAAATTTCTAATGCCACCTTACGTTGCTCACCTTTGCATCTGAAAACAGTTTTTCAGGGAGCAGCTAATCCAGCGGTGACTAATTAACACTTACCCAGCTGACTGTAACACACGATCACACCCCTAACCACCGTTAATCCTCATCACACAGCGCTGCTATTTTCTGTCTCAAAGATGTCATTCGTGCACTACGCACTTCATCCTCAGCTTGAGCAAAGCCAGGGCTGTATAGTGTTTAGTAATATTCTTACTCATTTTTATTTTTCATATTTTTCGTGTTTTTAATTTTAATTAAGGTCAAATTTAGAAATGTTATTGTGTGTTTTTGACATTGTTATTTGTTTCCATCTGTAGATAATAATAATTTATTTTGGTTTTAGTTTTGGTATTTGGTGTCATCAAGTTAAACCAAATGAAAATAGAAATGTTGCTTTCAAGTAAGAAAATGTTTTTTGTAAGGTTTTAGTTTTTAGCTACCCTAAAATCAAACGTTAAAACATTTTTATAAAAAAAAATGAATTGCTTAGTAGGTTTTTACATTTTACTTACATTTACCTTCATTTCGCAGATGCTTTTATACAACCCACTTAGACGGCATTTAATCTCACATTTCAGTTCATGCATTCCCTTTTAATCGAAAAATATATATAAAAACAAATATAATATTTAAAGTGAAACATAGCATTTGTGCCCAGACAGGATCAGTTTGGATTTCTGTTTTACCCATCTGGATGCGATGGTAAAAGCTCAAATCAGTCTTTACTATCACTTTTTATCAATTTAACACATCCTTGCTGAATAAAAGGATTTAATTTATTTAAAAAAAATCCGGCATCTTCGATCTATCGTGTTTGTAAAAGTCCCGGCAGGGGCTCGCTTTACTACCTCATTACGTTTTCGAAGTGGGCGTATAACCGCCACAACTATGCACTGAATCAGCCGCTAGACACCGCAAGAACTGGAGAGGTCAAATTTAGTGCTGCTCAAAATGGCAAAAATCATAATCACGATTATATTGGTCAATACTGAGATCGTGATTATTTACCACTAATTACTAGGTGACTTTGGAAGACATTATGCCTTTATTGGATTTTAAATTTGTCTTTTTAACCAGTGATGTTCCTGAACTTCACGGCGACAACTGAAAGCAATAAAAATAATGTAAAAAAAAATGATAATATATTAAATATTATATTAAACATAAAAAAGTAAAAATAATACAAAATGTAAATATAAATAATATAATACAATAACACTATAAATATAAAACAAACAGTTAAAACAACATACAAAAAACCTATGAAGTATATAATATAAAAATAATAAACACAATAAAACGATAAATAATTTAATATAAAATACACATATAACAATAATACAAAAATAATCACCAAATAAATTAAATATAACCCATATAGATCTCATATAAATAAATAAACAATATAATAATATTATCAACATATAAATATAAAACAAACAATATGAAAGTATCCATAATACTCAATATAAAAAAATAAACAAAAATAATTAAAAATAATTTCAATATAAAATAAACATAAAAATATAAAAATAAATATAAATAATAAACACAATAAATAGTATAATCAGAATAAAATGGGAATAATAATTAAAAATTATTTATAATGCAAAATATGGCTTCACTAATAAAAGGAAAGGTGTATACATACATTTAAATAATTTACAAACAAAACAAAGCCACACTGTGGCCAGGCGATGATACATCTTGATGATCTTGTGCTTCACGTCAAAACAGTAATTTGACATAAAAGTAATAACACAAAACAGCTCTAGTAGCAAGTCAATATTAACAGTACTATTCTTTCAACAGTGTCTTAGTGTCTTCCTGATCATTGTTTTTGCCATTCAGCTCTACCACTGGGTTACACGCTTTATCACCTCGTTTCGTGTATGAGCACCATGGCACCAATACGAGTTGAACAGCAGTGTTGGGGTTTTTCAATAGCTGGATAAAGCTTTAATAATTACCTGAACAAATCCTCCGCAAAGCGACACGTGATATACTGATCTGTCACAGAAGGACTGCATTCTATAGTGCATTTTGCTCTTTGTTGTGAAATTGCTAAATTGCTTTAATGCCACACTTACTACGTGCTCACACTTGGCAGCCTGAAAAACAAGTTTTTTCAGGTGAGCAGCTAAATCGCAGCAGGTGACTAATTACACGTTCCCAGCTGACCTGTACACACACGATCACAACCGAACACAAACGTTAATCCTCATCACGCAGCCTCGCTCTAGTTTCTTGTCCTCAAAGAATTCCATTCTGTGCGACTCACTTCACTTCAGCCTCAGCTGGAGCAAATCAGGGCTTGTTATAGTTATTATTAAATATTCTGAATTTCATTTTTATTTTCATATTTCTGTTTTCAATTTATAATATAGGTAAAAATTTTAGAAATGTATTGTGTGTTTTTGAACATTTTTTATTTTTTACATATATATATATATAATTAATTTAATTTTGGTTTTAGGTTTTTGGTATTTGTGTACCATCAAGTTAAACCCAATGAAAATAAGAAATGTTTGCTTTCAAGTAACGAAAATGTTTTTGTAAGGTTTTAGTTTTAGCTACCCTAAAATCAACAAATCAAAAGATTAAACATTTATATAAAGAAAAATGAAATTGCTTTAAGTAGGTTTTTTACATTATATTTACATTATACACATGCATTTAGCAGATCGCATTTTAATACAAACCAACTTAGACTGCATTCAATCTACACATTTCAGTTCATAATGCATTCCTGTTAATCGAAAAAATATAATATAAACAAAATAGTTAATATTTAAATTGAACAGTACAATTTGTGCCCAGACAGGATCAGTTTTGATTTCTGTTTTACAAACATCTGAAATGCGATTGTAAATAAAAAGCTTAAATCAGGTTAATTTTAAATTTCTTATTTGACTTTTTCTTTCATATTACGGGTGAAATATGACAGGTCTGCTCACACGTATTAAAGTAAAAAACAGCACACTCTCGCTCAAGCAAAAAAAACGAGACTGGGACTCGTCATTACGGTACAGTATGAGATACACAAGATGAATGCTTAGGGTTTTTTTCACGAATCGCACTAACCATATTATGAGAAAAGGATCAGAGTATGCTTGGTTTTAAACACCAGCAACTCAAGAATCACTCAAAACAAGGCATATTGGTGAAGAAGCAGTGAGAGATGCACATGTGATGTCAACATGAACGCAATCCTCCAGACGACTCCCCTCACCTTGTGACACACCAGTACCACGTCCTCTACACAGACCTCCTTCCTCATCTGGCTGATACACGCGCACTGGCTGCTGCAGTTACAGATGGAGAGCAACGGCTGAGTTTTCACACAAGGCTCAAGATCATGCTGCTTTGCTGCTTTCGGTTTGTTGTGTTTGTACTAAGGGTTTGTGTGGCCTGGTGGGATTTTTCAGATTAACGGCGAAATGTATGTTTTTGCAACAATTATTCATTTTGCTGCCCCAGATGCAAGACGTGAGTGCAATTGGTCAAACGCTGCACATTTACAATCGAAAAATACAAACATTGGAATAGCAGTAGAGTGAATTGGCCAAAACCTGGTAAACGAACTACTACTGTACAAGCATGTTTCTATTTCATGTTTGCATGATGCTGATAGGCTGAAAGCTGTATTTATACTCTTTAGTATTGTATTATTAAGGCACATGTTGTGATTATTACTTTGCATGCTTGTTTTTCATACATTTGAGTATTTTTGTATTAGATGTGTTGTATCTAAATCCTTGTATCCTTGGTTTTATGCATTTGTATGTTTATTTTATTGGATGTAATGCTGAAATTTATATTTGATGATCTCATTTCTGATTATGTAAAGCACTTTGAACTGAACTGAAAGGTGCTACATAAATGAAGTTACCGGACATAATAATAATAATTGAATTTTGAATTTGAATTGGCTATATTTTTGGCTGAGGAAATATTTTGTATTTTTCTTATATTATTGCTGAACTGGGTGTTTAAGAAAAGTTTTAATTTGCCTTCAGGTTTTTCATGCATCTTTGCCTTCACATTTCATGCATCTGCAAAGATATTTAACAGTGAATTTGTTTTACATTCACACCATGTCGACCTGCTTCATGTCTGTTGTGTTAAGCAATAAGAACTTTCTTTAATTTTGCACATTTTAAATAAAGAGAATGCCACCTCTTCATGAATAACATCAACAATGTATTCACAGATTTTATTCAAAATCCAACAAGCACTCAACACTGGTCAGGCAACTCAGCATTTAGACAACCAAATGATAATTTACTGAAAAGCCTTCTTTTGCAAGCATCCAAAATGAATGCACAGCTAGACCTTTGAGCAAAAAAACAGTTCCTCTGAATTGGCAACGGCAGTCGAAGCAAAGTCGCTCATTCTGTTTTTCTTTAAACCAGAGCCTGAAATCCTGAATGCCTGTGTGGATATCGTGATGTTCAGAGGTGGGTTGGATTCATCATTGGCTAAAGCAGACGGAATAATGCTGAGAGAAAAACATCAAACGTCAAATTCACAAGTCGTGCATTATTTGTGATTCGTTATGCAATTTTACACCAAGTTTTGTAGCAAAAAAATGCAAATTATTGAAGTGTACAAAAAATATTTAAATACCAAACAAACATAGGCCAATCAAACAATCAACCACTCTGTAGGGCAGAACCTTAAAAGTGAGCACTTGGGAAGGGTGCATTTTTATGTAGTCTGATAACCTGCACATTTAGTTTGAACCTACACTGCTCACCCAAAAGTGGGACATCAGTATGTCTCTTAATCTCATCAAGGCTTTCATAGTTCTTTGATCAAAAGAAAAAACTGTAATATTGGGAAATATTGTATTACAATTTAAAATAACGTTTTCTATTTCTAATATGCCTTAAAAATAGAATTTATTTCTGCGAAGCAAAGCTGAATTTTTAGCATCATTACTCCTGTCCTCAGTGTCACATGATCCCTCAGAATCATTCTAAATACGGATTTGTTTATCACTGTTTAGAAAACAGTTGTGCTGCTTAATAGTTTTTGGACCTGTATACTTTTTTCCAGATGATCATGATAAAAGGTAAAGAACACATTTTTATTTCAAAATAGAAATCTCTTCTGAAAACAATATAAGTCTGTACACCGACCCTTTTTATCAATTAAACACATCCGTGGCTGAATAAAAGTATTCATTTTCTTTCACCAAAAAAGACTTTTTTTAACGGGGGAGTGTATTATTTATAAAGATTTCTATTTTCAGAAGCTTTCTACTTATGAACGGCAGTGTAATATCAATAACCACTTTGTTTTTTTAATAGTTACTGCTACTATAAAGCTTTGCAGCATAAGCTAAAAACAACAATAAAACCATGGGTTCTCGACGCGTCGCATAAGTCCACCCACAATACTACATTTGCCCATCATTAACCATAAATTAGATACTTTTAGTATTGAAACCACAAAATGCAATGATCAACAAGTGCTGTTTTTCCATAAAGATAAAGCATCCACATTGGGCACCTGAGCTCAAAAAGTATTCCATACATGCATTTTATTATACAGGATTTTCTGATAATACATTGATAATACTCCCATCTGCTGCAGCTCTCAAATCCTCACCAGAGCATGTACAACATATGGTGCATGGCTGGCGTTTTGTGGTTTAAGGTCAATTATACCGACTTACCTGGGTTCTTGCATGTCATAGTATTGCAAATGAGATGTAAGAGTTTTGCAGCATGGGGCAAGAGATCACGCACATTCCTGACCCTTTTTTGGGTGAATACAGACTACTTTTAATAGTGCATTTCTGTCCTTTTAGGATCTTGACAGCTAGCAAGAAGATTCTGATACAAGGTTTGGAACGACATGGCCGGTGAGAAAGCGCTTGACAGATTTTCCTTTTTAGTTGAACTAAACCCTTTAAAAAGGCTGTAGAAAGACACATCCACGAATACCAGGCAAGATTGATTTTAGGGGGGAGCTGTTTGTCCACTGTACCGTGGAGAAGGTTCACATCCTCGCGCGCAGACTAATGCCACAGACTAAGAGGGTTAGGCAATGCAAAGAAAAAAGGTAAAAAACAACCTCCACCTGCTGCTCCTGGGAGGCAAAAACACACTCAGTACCTCCATCTCTAGACTACCTGCAGCTAAACCTGTACAGATGTAATGACACCCCGGTTACACTGAGGACACAAACGATGAGACACAATCGCGACCCAGTCCCACAACACCTTGCGACCTAAAACGTATGTTAACTTAAAAGGCGAACATTTTGTTAAAGTCATACGTCTTGGTAAAGTGTGCACATAAGCGAAGCATTATTTACTATAAGCTCATACCTAGGGTTAATGATTTGAACAAATCCCTAGCAGTGTTTGTGCTCCAGACATGAATGATTATTTAAAATTCTGTTCATTTTAATCAATATGGGAATTGTTTTTTTGGTGGTGGTGGGTGGGGGGAATGATTTAACCCCATGAATGAATCTGCTTGTTCCAAACCCGTACATAGTTTCTTTAGTGTGCTGAACACAAAAGAAGATATTTTTGAAAGAATTAAAACAGTTGATGGTAGCCCTTGGCTGCCATGTATTTTTTCCCCCCATACAATAGAAGTCAATAGCTGCAGATCCAATATTTAATAACTCAACTTGCCTCAAAATATCTTGTTTTTGTGTTCAGCAACTAAAAGAAATGCACTGGAGTTTAGTACTACAACATGAAAGTGAATAAATGTGATGACAAGAAAACTTTTTATTTTTGGTTGGACTAACTATACTGCTTAAGGTTTTAAAGAGATTTTAAGGCAGTTCATCTGCATTTGTCTTCCACCAAACCAGTACTAGGTCCCGCCAAATCACAAATCAGGACTTCCCCAAGAAAAAAACCACAGGCTCACATGCCTCTAAAGAACTTATTTCTGTTGACGTCCAGGCCTTGGGAAGGACACTTGGCAGGAAATTAAAGCGTTCAAACTGGGAGACAAAGTATGTACTCTCTGAAGACTTGCCTTTTTTCGTCAGGTCCGGGCCAAAAACAAGTCAGCTAAGAACCCTGTTTGTCTGCTCAGCGACTACAATTTCCTTTTGGGCAGTGCCAGTTGGTTGCCAGCAGCCTTTGTTGTGATTGGTCCTACCGCATCTGCACGGTGTGATTAAAACTAACCAATCAGAATCACTGGTTACATGCAAAAGAGCCAGTTTACGCGGTGTTTGACCAAAAGTTTGTATTACATTTGGCACCGTTCACCCAACCTACAACTTAAATCCCCGATTGGGTGCAAAAACAACACACTAACTACCCAAACACAACAAACACCAACTGTATAACATTGAATTTCTACAAACCCATTCTTCCCTTAGCTGCTACTTACCAACCCCAGATTTTTTTTAAAGCTCTATAAACACTTTTTGGACGTCCTGTTAACTCAGATTTACCTTTTTTTTGTCCCCTGTTTTAATTGGAGAGACTACCCAAGATACAAATTTAATCATTACGAAAAACAATTCAGAGCCATCGTGTGGTCTCCTGTTTATAATTAAAACTGCACTGATGAATGAAATACACAGTGTCCTTAGTCTATGTTTTCAGCATGCCTTGTGAGATGATCCGGCTTTTTGGGAATTTGGCGTCTTTTGCATGCTGCCTTTGGGTGAAAAAGTCGGGATGAATGATGCATCTAACCCAGCTCATAGATAATTAATCATAACGTGATTAAAGCAGACCACAATAAGTGCTCCAAGTATAACCCCCTCTTGTCTAAAAAGCACACGGACTCCATTGACAAACCAGGATTGACACCTGTTTTCCCCCACCCTAATGATACTTTACTGAGTCCGATACAAGACTGCTCTGTGCTGGAATCGGCTCAGGGGTGGTTTGAGCCGTGTCAAGGTGCGAATGAGACCTTTTTCCATTCCACCAAACAATTCTGTAAAAGTTTCTTCAAAATCATGTTTTGATTGAAAGCTAGAAGACAGAACAAAGCTCTCTCCAATTAGGGAATGACCTGATGTCTCCAGACAAACTAATTGAAGTGATCAAAAAGTGACCCGGGTTCTACTCAACCAAAATATTCCTTTTTTTTTCATGTGCATTTCGAGCTCTTTCTCCAGCTCCAGGGTGAGGGCCTCCAGGCGCCGCTCCGCCTGACTGGGGCCGCTGTCCCCGGATGGAGTGACCTGGTACGGCAGCTTTAAGCGCTGCGCCCCGGTGCCCATCTTCCCGTAGTTAAACGCGATGCTGACCTCTGAGTTCTGCTGCTGCGGCTCCTCCAGCACGGGAAAGGTTTGGGAGGTGGACGCGGCCGTTGGCTCAGGGAAGTCCTGCAGCAGCGCGTCCTCCGGCAAACCGGGTCCCATCATGGGGACCTGGAGCTCGGGATACGCGCTCATGGATCCCCGGGAGCTCCGAGAGCTCCTGGAGCTGTGGCTGGAGATGCTCGAGCGGGGACTGACCACGCAGTTGGCCGCCACGGCGGGTCGTGCTTCCTGGCAGCAGATGCTGGACCGGGGCTGGTCACGGGGACGCCGTGCACCGCGCCGCTCTCCGGCTCGTGGCTCCCCGCGGGATTGGGGGGGGCGTGACGCCGCGAGTCCCGGAGTAGCGGAGCGCGGCTCGTGGGGCTCGGCGGGGGCTGATGTGCCGCTTTTCTATCCCATGCTGGGCCGCATGGTTCGGGTTTGCTGCTGCTCGGGTTTGCGCCCGCAGGGTCGTAGCTGTGGAGTTGAGGCTGATTCTTTGGGCTGGAGTGTTTGCTGGTTTCGCTACCGTGCTTGGCGTAACTAGACCTGGGCTGTATCACGCTGTTCCCCTCGCAGTCCTTCTCCTGTCTCGGGTGACACCAGGCTGGACCGCGGGCTGCTGATGCTCGACCTCTGGGCTGGTGTGGTTTGCTGCTGGTCTTTGCGAATGAGTGGGACGAAGCCCGATGGAACCGGGGGCTCGTGGCCGGGTACCATGCCAGCATGGTTGGCCACGCCATAAGACTGTTGCTCCTCTGCACCCGGAACGGGCACCTTTTTCCTCCCAGAATTGAGTACCTTCGTAGGCGCATCCACGGCTGTACCGTGCGGCCTGCCACCTCGGCTTTGCGTTGTACACTCCTGGAAAGTACGCATTCGACGACGCGACGCTGTCAACACGGCAAAGGCAACTTCAGATTTGGTGCATGACGCGTCGGCAATCGGGATAACCCGCGTCCCTTTGCGGAGCGAACAGAAATCCAGAGGCCTGAGGCTCGGTTCCCGTTGACGGAGCGCACGGTGACCCGCACGACCGTAGACTTTGTTCCCGGGCGTGGAGGAGCTGCCGTTTCATATCGTTTGATTTTTCTTTCCTCCATGTCCCGGGGTTCGTCTCCCCCCGTATATCCCGTCCCTGATGACCCGTCCTACATGGAGAGGTTTTCCATCAGTTTGCTCGCTCTTGCGCCCCGGATCCTCATATTCATCCATGACGCGCGGGCGAGTTGAGGGACGACTGAAAACGGGGGGAGTGCGCGGTGCGCTGGTCAAACTACAACACAAACTGCATTTTACCACGGAAAAAATGCCGCCTCAGGCGAAGCCATGCGTTGCCCAGTTCGTGCTTACTTAGTCCTTCGTCGTTAATTCCGTCGCGGTTGCAGGCTCCCCGCCTGTCGATTTGTGGCGATACACTCGTCGTGACAAAGTTTGCCCCAAAGAGAACGTTTTGTTCAATTTCAGTTTTTGTAAAGTTGAAAGGTCTTTACAGTCAATGGCGCGCTGCGCGGAGGAATTTTCCTCAGCTTTGATTTCCGTGATTGTTTTTTTATTTCCTGCAAACTCGTTTTCCAAGCGACATCCAACTCGCCTGTAATCACCCCCGATGATTTCGCGCATAATCAGGCAGGAGATGCTGTGCTGCGCGCGAGACGGGACGAGTACGCGTTGTATCAAACGATTTCATTGCGGGACTGTTTGTCGTTGAGAGGAATGCCGCGGAGGGAAGACGGGCTGCGCGCGCGCGCTCTGGAAGTGGTTTAATGCGAGAGCGAAACAATGATAGAGAGCAATCTCAGCAAGGGGGAGCAGAATTCCTGAAAAAAAGTCCTTTGGAGAGTTTGTGATTGTCCACTTTCATCAAGGCGGGCCAGGATATTAAAGATTTAACCACATAGACCAGCCACAGAAAATAATTAAAAACTCAGCTGAAAAAATTTTAAGCAACTTTCCTATGCAACGGGTTTTCTTTGTTAAGTAAGTAAATAAACACTCCTTGTCCAAGTCTCTGTTTGTACGATCTACCTCGTTCCTTTTGTTTCCCGTGTAACTCGTGGCTTCATAAACACCAGGACAATCATGCACTAGGCAGTCAGGCCACTGAAGGTTTTGTTTGACTAGGGGGGAAGGGCACATTCCCAAAACATTTAAATTTGCATTCAAATGACCAAAGGCTATTGTCACTAACGTACATTTCCAGCACGCATACATTGTTATTTTGCACTTGAGGTTACAATTTAATATCTAAGATAGCAAAATATCAAAGGAAAGAGTCCTTTATTGTGAATATAGCACAAGCACAATTTTCAAAGTGAAATGTTTGACAGAAATGAATTTGTTGGTTTGAACTGCTTCTAAACCAATAGTCAGTATTGTCAGTACTTTTTTTTATTTATATTTTGCTGTAACATGAAATTTCAACCTTGTAACATTCACTTTTTGAAACACAAAAATCCGATACACACACACACTACACTGAAAATTGGGATAGTTTATTTTCCATGTCACCTAGAAATAAACATTAGTTTTAAGGCTATTTTGTGGTTCAGTGCAAACATTGAGTGTCGTTCTCAGGGAAGGCATGAAGTCAGGAAACACAACGCAATGTTCGTTTGAATACCAAAAGCAATACATGCATTTTAAGGCAAAGATATGACACAAAAAAATACAAAATATCTTCAGATCGTCCGCACTAGTTTCTATATGACTAGGTCAAATGTAATTAAAACAAGAAATATTGATTGGTGTGAACGATCAGATTTTCTTTGCTCTCCATGAAGGCAGTTCAAGATTTCCGGGCGTTTCGGATCATCTCAAATCATGATGGAGAACACGCTCATTAGGGTTGTTGTTCACTGTAAGAACAGCAAATGAAGACACACTAAAGACAATTTTGAAAATCCGGCAATGTTTTAAATATTATATTTAGTTAAGTTTGTACTGAAAAAAAATAACTTACCAATATAGCAAAACACAGTCTTGCTGGTTAACCATTTTGTTTTTACCAAAAAATGCATATTTTTATTATTATTATAATTTTTTTTTATGAAAGTGTTGAAATATTGTAAATATTGGTTTAAAAAACATGTGTCTACCCTAAACTCTTTAAGGGAAGCTGCTTTCCCACAAGCGTGGTAATACAATCAAACATTTATCACTTTATTGGTTCCTCTCTACAACATGTTTCATAATATGGAACCATCTTAATTGCAGGTCATATATAACCTGCAACACAAGGCACAGAAGTGAAAGCTATGCACATTGTCACTGTCCCACAACCGGTAAGACAGGGAGGCCCCACCCCCCCTCTGCTGCAAAACGCAAACACCAAAACAACATCTGAAAATTAGTTTCTTAAATGAGGACGTTATGCGCTTCTTACCCATGACCTCTGCCTCTAAACCATTGTCAACAACATCTGCCAGGTCCATAACGTTTTTATTCCTCGTAATCCCAGCTCTTCTCGTGCCTTACGCTACTGAAATTAGTTGTAACACTCCGGTTCTTGTAGACCCTCAGTACGGGTCAGCCGGTGTTGGAAGTTATAACTCCGCCCCACCCTATGATAACCATCTCGGTCAGAAAGGCAAAGAGGTAAATACATATATGGGCAGGGCGAAGCGTGGGGAAACGAGTATCCCAGACCCTCCACAAGAGGCTGAAAAACTCACAGTTGTTAAGCAGGACTTCAGTCGTAGATAAAGTAGTCTGACCGGGGCACAATGCTGACGCGTTTTCAGTAAGGCCTCAGCATGGCTTAACATGTGGAGCTGCCACTCGCTTATCCACATGAACAAACTACAAAACAGACTATCAGGATCCCCGTAAAACCAACCTAAAGATCCCCGTTCTCAGTGTTACTAACTATTCTAGGCAAGTGCCTTATCCTCCCCATGGCCGTAATATATACCAGCTGGACGCAGGGAGCAAGGTCTGTAGCACACCTGCGATGTTATTCAGGAGGCGAAAAACCGTTTGCTTTTAAACACCTGCATCTCAGCTATTAGACTTTAGTCCTGGAGTAGTGATCAGGATTGCAGGTGCAGGGGCACGTAGGAAGACTTTCAATTCGCCGTCCTTTAATCTCCTGACCGTCCAAAAACCTTACGTTGTACGTGCTCGTGTAAACCAAAACGAGGGGACTCCGTGTGCCACGCAAGCCCTGAGCTGTTCTTCCGTTTCCCTGTACGTTCACTTCTTCGATGAGTTTTCGATTGAGCTGCTCCCGTCCAGGACATCCCGTAGGCTAGGAGGCAGATGTGGAACACGCACTTTCACACCCGAACTGCTTTTGCCACCTGAGTTTGGATTGCGGATATCTGGCCCCATGAATAGGATACCCTCCTCAACTCTTGGCTTGGTGGCCTCACATCCAGAAGCCACAACGTTCTCGAGGAGGTTTTGAGGAGAGCACAGGCAAAAGACTGAAAGAGAAATCACAATAAAGCTTTTTAAAAGTAATAGTTCACACCACATTTAATGGTCCATTGTATATGAGTTTGTGTGCCTTCGGTCAGAATTGGAGAAAGGTATTAGCATTGCATCAACTTGCTCAGCAGTGAATGGGTGCCGTCAGAATTAGAGTCCTCACAGCTGATAAAAAACATCCACAGTCATCCACCAAAGTAATGTTAACTGGAGTGCTGTGGATTACTGTGGATTATGTTTTTATCAGTTGTTACTCTCATTCTGACGGCACCCAGTCACTATAGAGCATCCATGGGTGAACAAAGTAATACGTTGGAAGCAAACATTTCCCCAAATCTGCTGAAGAGACAAATTCAACCTACAGTGTGGATGGTACGTAAGGGTGACGTACATTTTCTAAAGTTCTATTTTTTATGTTTGTAGGTGCATTATTCCTTTAATAATCGCAGTGGGGACCATGAAAAAAAAAAACAAAAAAAAAAGAAAACAAAAAGGAGAGGAAGTTGTAGTATACTGAAAAAAATCCTGGAAAAGTTAGTATAATGAAAAAAATGATTGTAAAATTAAATAAATATATATGTTTATCTGTCAATATTTCTAAAAATTCTGAAATTCAAGTAATTGGCAGCTCAAGTTTTTACTGTTGGAAAAAAAAATGCTATTTAAAATCACTTTATTGATTTGCATACGTTGGACCAGCACTATATATAACATTTTCAAACTTATAAAAAATGTGTAGCCAAAGTGCAACTGAAAAAAAACTGTATCTTCCATAGAGCCTTCTTTATAGGTTTTAAAGGAAGTTCACGCCTTCACAACTAATGAACTATTTGTCAAACATTCACAACTATGAATCCAATGTCTCAGCACTGAACTGATTTGAAGTGAAAGGATGTTCTGGTCTATAGTATAGGTATGTGCGCCATCTAGTGGTTAGGTACAGGTACTTTGCCTGGTGTGGAATCATTAGAAAGATTGTATTGGTCATAAGATCTTACCGGCATCCCACATATCCTCCTCCTCCGGTTTATGAGGAAGGGTTCTGTCTTGCTGTTGAATGTTTGCGCATTGTTTTTAAAGCAGCCGGGGAGAGGGAAAATCTGCAGGGCGACATGAATGATTATGAAAGTCCGATTAATGCTACAAGCAAATGAGGTTTGATGTTTCATGCAAGATTCTGGAAATAAATGGAGCTGGCAGGCAAAATCAGGAGAGGGCAGAAAACAATGTACACATCACTTTCCTCAGTGACCTGTGCAGTGGAACATCCATACGATCACATAAATAAAGCCCGAGCTCTCCGAGGTTTCAAAAAATCTGTTCAGAACACAAATTATGTGGACTGTAAAACCGGTTAACATACCCACGGCATTCATTTATACTGACAACCACATACCTCTACAAGCGACCGCAAAGTGTGTGTGTATGCAGCGCACTGCCGTGCACTTCCTTAGGAAACGCCCTGTGAGAATGGGCAGGGAAGCTGAAGTCCAGCGTTTTCCCTCTTGGATAAGAGTCCTCTGTTGCCTCGCTGTGATTGTCTTTAAACTGAACCTCGTCCGACGTCCTTAGTAAGAGAATAACAGTAAACGAACATTTTAAGCTATATAAGTTCTATAAACAAACGCTTGTCCTACCCTGCTTTGTTTATGATGCTGTTCCCTTGGTAATTACACACCTAAACTTCCCATTATAAAATATTGTTAATTCTATTCTATTCTAGTCCTAGTCTAGTCTAGTCTAGTCCAACTCTATTCTGCATGTCTGTCTGTTCATCTTTGTATATTTTAGAAATGAAACAATGTATGCTAATACAGGATACTTTACAACAAAAGTATTCTCTCCTACTGACCAAACCATAAAACAAGTTTTGTTGAATGTGTTGTTTGTGTTTTATGTCAATTAAATTGATTGGAGCATAAGAAAACAAAATATAGAAAAAAAATTATTCATATTTATTTTGTAGAGGAAGCCAGTTTAATATAAAATCTTATCTATATATATATATATATATATTAGTATAATATATATATTATGATATTATATATATATAAATATATATATCTATAGATATATGTAGGCAAAAAACAATTTTTTATTTTTTTCTTATTCACCAATCATTTTTAGTTTCGTCAATTTATCAACTTTGTACGAAGATGATTCTCAGCTTATGTTATGAAAGCTATAACAAGAATGATTGATAGACTTTTGGAAGATGTGGGGTAAAATGTCCATAAATTGTTTGAGGCATTTAAAATATTTTAGAATTTTAAATCAAACCATTTATTTATTTTTTTTATTTTGTTCTTGGTTTCTGTAAATGTGTTTAACAATGGGAGTGATGACAATGCCTGTTTTTTTGTTTATTTGAAGGTTTAAAATCATAATGTGATTTTTAAAAAGGGGGGCTGATCCACTGACTGTATAAACCTGCGGTGGGCCGTGGTCGGGAACAAAAGTGGGCGGATAGCGATGCCGGGGGGGTCGTTTGTCGAGGAGGTGGCCATGAGAGGATTGTCCATCGCGGTAGTTTCAGTTTCACAAGATGCATTGGACACAAGGCTAACGCCTCTCCGCTCCGTGTCACTATCCCGGGGGGAAGCGAGCAGGCACACTTTGGCTTTGACGGATTGATTCGCAGGGTAGGCCTCCTGTGCGACGGAAGCATGAAACAATAGGCGAGCCGCTCCTCCCCCGGAGGTTCGAGGACTTCAGACGGACGAGGTAAATGAATCTCGGCTGTCACAAGCGCACATATCACTCTGTGTTATATCAGTCATAGAAGTGTCTGTGAAACTGCATAATACAGCAGGTTGGACTGGCAGTCTACAGTCGTGTGTGATGCGAGGTGGAGTTACTAAGTAGGAAGTTCGCTCCACGTTGTGTTAGATAAACTGTAATAATCATCAATCTCATCGCACATAACTGACACATAACCATGTGTGCACGTGCGAGTTCGTAAAGTAATGTTTGTTCCTTTTTTGGTTGAATTTCAACATCAATTTCCTCTTATTGTCATTGTTTGTCTTGTGACTCAAGTGAAGTATTGCGCAACATATGCACCTTCCATGACGCCATAAAAACACAATGGCGTCACATGCTTTTGGATCACGTGTGCGTATGATCTGTTTCATGATTTCATTGTTGTCTTCTGTAGCTCTTCTGAGTGTTGTTGCTGTCAGTTTGACACACATGTTTGGGATATGAATCAAAAACATGTCTTAAAACACATTGTTAGCTAAGTTATTATGCTATATGCTCACGTACTAATAAACTTATCAGTCGATTGGCCAAAAATGGTGGTTATCTGATTGCTGGTCAATATTTATAGTAGGTCTTAGTTGCCTGGAAGAAGTAGGTGGGCAATTTGAAATCCTCTTCCAGGAAAATATACCATAAATATTGATTAACATCATCTGTGCACTAATTGCGCATTTTTGGCCAACAAATGCTGTCATGAGCTAAGGATGCAAGGCCCATCACACTTTTGGGTCAAAAGCACACCATGCATCAACTTCCTGTTTCAGTATGAAAATCCGTCTGCAGTCATCAAGCCATTTAACTGCGCGTTAATTCATACATCTAACAAGGCAGGTTGTAAACCATCCTTGATGTTTATTCTTGTTTGTCTTGCTTATTGGACTATTTTGTGTTTCCCTGCGGGCTGAATCCAAGAACTCCCTGACGGGATGAAAGGTCATGATGGTGGAATTGGTTTGAGCTAAGCGAAGGACATGTGGGTGCCAGGTTCAGTATTGCAGATATTGGCGCATGAAACATCGCCACTACTAACAAGAAGGAGGACTGATTATAATGGCCAGCTTGATCTAAACGGCACCAATACTTGAGGAATTTGAGATGATAAGTGCTGAGGGTAGAGCTCGTCAACTCGCTAACAGGCGACGAGGACACCACTACCTTTTCAAATTATAAAATAGTTTGTAATGTTTCTTGTTCTATTGCCTACTACTGGCACAGGGGGAGCCCTTGCCTCTTTTAAATTCAGCCGGGTGACCCAATAATTATGGTCACTTTTCTCTGCGTGAATTAGTGGTCAGTGTTTCTTTAAAAAAACAAAACACTAAAACCGTCTCTCGGGTGTCAGTTTTACTTTTTTCGTCCTATTGTTTTATGTCTTAATAGACCAGATATATGTAGCAAATAATAAGTTCGCTCGCACCCACGAGTAGGGACTGTATAATGCGCATGACAATTCAAGCGGCACAGTCTTCACCTAATCTAATTATTCATGCATTGTTTAGTGATACTCATTTATAATTTGAAATAAGAGACATCATCACAGTAATTTCCTGATAAAAAAAAAAAAACACTTATACCTTATATAAGATTCCAATCGGTTTTGAATCTACTTCATTGATACCACATATATGTCTGTTTAGGGTTATTTGCTTTTAATAAATAAAATGGAGGCTCTTAATATGTGATGTATGACAATGTATTCTAATATTCCACCACCCAAATATGTATTTTTTTTCTTCTAAAACTTCTCAGTGTCATTTGCAGGCTGGTGTAGCCTATATTCACCGTCTCAAGAAAAGTAATTAGTGTAGCCTGCTTAAAAATAGCCTTGAACATAACACAACAGGACAAAAACATAGTTTGATGATTAAGAAAATAATAAGTTTCTTGACATCTAGACATTAATTTTGGCATAATACAGTGAGATAATAAGTTTTTTTAGCCATTATTTTCAAAAACAGTTTAGTTCATGTGCAGTGGGTGAGTCTTAAACCCTGCTGGCTGGCTTTTTTAGGTGTAGCCAGCTACCCCCTGGTGGTTGTAGAATTGTTAAAATGCTTAAAGGGTTTAGTTCCCCGAAAAATGCACAACTAGGTGTCCGACCTGCGTTTTACCTCACCCCCGACACGTCAGATCCAATAGTGTGTATGATGACTGTCTTCTTTCTGATGAATCCAGTCGGAGTTATATTAGAAAGATAGTCTTTGATCTTTTAAAGCTTCTAGTCGTTTGTCACGTCACGCGGGTGTATGCATTGCTTCAGTAATCCAAAAGAAGGTGAAATAAAAAGCGCCCTTCCACTAAAAAAATCCTGTTTTTTAGATTCCACTACTTGAATCCAGCTTGACGCTTCACGTATTGTAAAATGGAAGCAGTTCTGGGGAATGACGTATGAGGTCAGATGGAAGCAGTTCTGGCAGGAGAATGTTTTTTCCTTTGCTAAATTACGAAACTTTGCTTGCGTTCGCTCACTGTAAACAAACGTTGGGTTTTCACGAGGACGCACCGGCGTCGGCGCATCATGCGCAACACTGACCTCATACGGCATGCTCCCGAACTCGCTCTCTGTGTACACACAGTGAGTGGCACAGCTACGATTCAAGTGATTATTATGTTTGTGAATATGGATATTTTTCATTACAAAAAACACATCAATTCACTACAGTGAGGCCTTTGTTCAACCCATGGGAGCTGTGTCGAGGACACTTTTTTTGTTATGGAAGGGCGCTTTTTATTTCACTTCTTTTGGACTGAAGCAATGCAACACCCGCTGACTGCCATGACAGAGCGTGGGAAAGATCAAAGACAATTTTTAATTTAACTCCGACTGGATTGCAGTCTGAAAGAAGCCTGAATCACTTAAGTTTTTCCCAACACTCAGTCAAGTGTCACCACTTTTGCGGTGGGATCACAAAAAAGTCATATAGTTGTAACAGGCGTTGATTTTGAAGGCACGTTTTCGCATGTCTGAGTCCACCAGAATCACTTACCCATCTTCACGTTGCCGTCAGTTTTGTTATGAAAACATGAAATCGTTTGTATCCCGCATAACTGTGAGCTTTTCCGTGCTGGCACAAATCTGACACATCAATACAGGCTATTGTATCGTGTTCCTAAAAAAGATGCTGTGAAAAATAACATATATATTCTATATATTTTTCAGCCTAATAATTCATTTGTTCATTCAGCTTCCTGTGGATGGCATGAGCTTCCATGGTGATGTTTTAATTACTAATCCGTATTAGCTGGATCTTCTTTTTGAAAAAATAACAAGGGGAGAGGAAAACAAATAATGAAGTCAGCATGACAAATCCAAATTGATCCTAGTATTGCTTTCTATTGTGCTTCGTTTGTTCAGTCACATTCAATCACTGTTTTTACATTTCAGAAGTAAAATGGAAAATTTTTTGCAGGTGCTGCTGTTACATTTTGGGCTGATCGTTAATCGATTTGTATTAATCTGGTTTTTCTTATAATACATTGCAGTTGTAAAATGTCAATGCTATTGGGTGTTATGATAGATAGAAAGATAGATCTAATTACAATGCAATGCTCGAGTGCAGTATTGTTGCCAAGAAAATTGCTATTTATAAGCAGACCACATGCTTAAGATAATTCCAGTTATGCATAGTTCTGCAGTGGAACCGTGGGGTTGATGGAAAACATCTCGGAACTCAGTTTCCCGATTCACTTTGAGGGGTGCAGGTCAGGGAGGTTACTCGTCGATGGCGAGTGTTAGCAAGGAAATCGCCACTCCTTGAGGGTACGAACAGATGAGTCAGCCCTCGGGGTACTCGCTCACGATTTGACCTAAAATAACACAGCCTCTAGAAATCGCAATGCGAATATCTGTGTTGAGGCGATATCATCTGGCCTTCACTAGTAATGACTTGCTCGTTGCACACGGCACGCCCGCACGGACAAGCGGCGCCCGTCAGCCCGCGCCGAATATTCAAGAAAAGAGTTGAAGGGATTGGTGCGGCTGCTATCACCAGCTGATGTTGCATGTAGGTTAAGTTGATAGAATGGATTTGCTAGATAAGGTGATGAATACTTGTTATTGTGTGTAAAGAGATCCATAATCACATGACTGCTGGTTCATAACAGTTAGTATGTTGGACTATCACGTCCTGTGATTAACAATGGAAAACCTGACCCACATTACTAAAATATTTAGTAAAACACGTCCTTCGTACTGACTCAAAGACAGGCAGTCCTTTTTTTTCCGATGTGTGCCTGTGTGATATTTTGTTTTGTTTTTCCCTTTCAATCCGCAGTGATCCCTACAGCAAGAATCTCTCTCTATGACCCGTCAGTGGAGAGCATCACCATCTCTACAGACCAAAAACCATCAAAAAGGTGTTGTGGTACGACTCTCTTCATGCAGGATTTGTCATTTTGTCAAGAGGTAGTTGTTTAAAGAGTGTCTCTGTTTTTATGTCGTGTTCCTTTTAGACACTCGGATCCAAACGAGAGTGGACCGAAGTGCGAATGAGGAATCTCTACTCGGTTGTACTAGTAAGTGAACAGTGAGGGCTATGATTTACTGAGCAAGATCCATGGGTAGCTTCTGCGCAGCTGGATGCCAGCATCTTCGTGTCATTCTCGTAAAAGCTGTCAAGAAAAGAAATCTCAACGTCAAGCTGGTCAAGAATTGAAAAAACAGAATTTCTGAATGAACTGGGGGTTGAGAGTTGACTGAACCACCGCTACGTAATTCTTACTCCTGTTGCGTTGTAACTCAGTGGCATTCGATGGTTTTTTGTTGGTAATTTGGTTTTTTATTTATGTTCTGGACGTGTGTTTTTGACATCTGTCACTTGGATGCTATAGAAGCCTACCTTGCATACAACACAACAGCTCTTGCGATAAAACAAAAGGCTGTGTTCCTGTCTTCATTTCACGGACGGCCAAAGCCAATCTTAACAATTTGTAAATCTTTTTAATTTTACCATCTTATATTCCTGTGATGTTTCCTGGCTGAGCCTGTTTTTTTCTGGGCTACTAACAGTGTTTACGTGCATACAATCTCTGATGATACATACCAGTCTAACTCCGCTGCCAGAGCTGTCACACGTGGCACTCATACTTCTTCTGACTCGTTCAACGTTTCTTTAATGCGGGAACAGCAGGAGCCTGTGTTGTAAGCATGTTCAAATGACCAGGAATTAAAACTCCGCAACCAAGTTTTCTAATTTGTTCAGCGCCTCATCTTGACATGTGCGCGTCTTCGTTCAGAAGAGTGCAGATGAAATTCTATCGTAAAGCTTCGGCGTAAAGCTGCCGCAAACCTCCACTTAAAAACTCTCCCCGAGGAAGTCCTGTCTGAAAACATGTTGTTAGATAAAGTCATCTGAAGTCAGTGAATGCCCCAACATTTAGCCTAAATATGCGGTTCTGATAGGTCTCATAGAGAAGAGAAAGTGGTTTTAATCTCTCTCCCCGCATTAGGAATCAAGTTCAGGGAAATGTCGCCTTGCCATTCTGCATATGTGGTACAGTAGAGCTTCTTTTTTTTTTTTTTCTGCATTTGAGTATAGTTGATGCATCAAAAAACTTGGTGATTTCTAAGATCACTTCAATTTGTTTTAACACAGAAATGTTCTGATGAACTCTGGATAAGCAACATGGGAATCGCTATCAGATCAAGCTTTGTATATATGACCACAGTCATTCATACACCAGTATGATTGAGAGCAGCTGGCCTACTCTTGTTCCGTATTCATTAATCTCACTTATAATAGTATCACACGCGCTGATATATCACAGAGTTATTCTAAAGCGTGCCTTCTTCATTCTTATGCTCTAGCCAAAATTGTGCACTAACGTTGCACTGCTGCAACTAACCAATTGTCTTAATGCTCACGGCACAATATATCGTGCAGCTAAATTTCAACACATCGCATTTGTTACTGCAATGCTTCATTAAAGTTCACTTGTTCTGGTAATTGCTGATCCATGATAGGCCGGTCTTGACGTGTACCCTAATGATTAACTACAATCAATCTGGTCACCTAAATTCTTCTTTGAAGCGCACTTCTACAAGAAAGGTAACTTACTGTGAAATATGTCGTTGGGCGTTAATACTTTTTTTATTTTTTTTTTTTTTTAAAACCAACTTTTAATTTTGTTTTTCTACTTGTATTGATTTAAATTTTGTTTTTTTAAAAATACAACTTTTATTATTTATTAATTTAAACGGGTCTTCACCTGAGAGCTGAAATTCTAAACCTGTAAAACATCTCAAGTCTAAATTACATAACAAGAAAAATCTGAATTACAGGTGTTTTAAGTTCTTCATGGAGAACTGCTCAATGGGCTCAATGTATTATGGACTATCTGCCCTTGCAGTAACATCCGCCACTCAGGAAGGGCCAAGACTCATTTAGTTTGGCCTTCTGAAAATCTTTGGTCTTCTCACCACCAGCTGGCCCCACTCTCTCTAGAACGCAAACTCTTCAAGACTTTGGGGCCCCTCTACACGGATTCTGATCATATCGTCCGCAAACCCCCCCTGTGTCCTGAAATGAAGGGATGCTCTTAGTGTCTGATCTGAACAGTTAAACACGTCCCTAAACACGCCTTTCATACCTGTCTCTAGCTATTAAAATACGTACCAGGTGTTGTAATGTAAATAGCGCAAAGTCTTTATATTTCGTTTCTTTTTTTATTAAGTTAATATTAGAAAAACGTTAGGAATTTTTTTTGTTTGTTAAATATAAGTTTTTAGATGTTTTTTTTTAACAAGTAACGACTAAAGCGCCAGCGGCAGACAGTGAGCCATCATGTTGATCAAATTTAAACAGCCTTTCTCCAAAGGTCATCACGGACCCCCTGCCTAAAATAAAATCTATAGATATAAAAACAGTTGAAAGCATATAAACAATGTTTCTAAAAGTTAGACCCAGATAATGTTCTTGCGAGCTATATCCAGTCCTCGTTGTGCGGGAGACGCTTCAGGACGACATGGAGACGCCAGTGTGAGAACATGGCAGCTTTTTTTTCAGTAGACAACGCCGTCATTTTGCTCATGAAGGGGTAAGAGTAATAAACATCATTGCGTAACTGCAAAGGGTCTTTTATTTGTGTGCACTCACAATATCAACAAAACGTTGCGCTTTATGTTGTGTCGTCTTTAACAGGAGTACAAAAATGAACCAACAATCAGTGACTAACATGCCTAAAAGATGCAGATATCTATAAACATAAATAAAACATGCCTGACCACCCAGGGGCTCTTTAAGGAATGATGTAAAAATTTTAAAATGCACTTTAAAACCAATAGGAAGCCAATGAAGGGCCTTAAGCATCGCGGAGTAATGTGTGACCTCCTGCTGGTTCCTCGCTCAAAAGCGCTGGCAGCTGCATTCAGTACAACTTTGTAAACAATCCATGGTAGATTTGTTCAAATCCAACTGTGAAGAGAAAAAGGCATACACAGACCTCTCCATCTCTTTTTTGTGAAACCATAGATCTGATCTTAGGCAAAGCTCCTGAAGATGATGAAAAATGTGGATGAGATGATGTTAAAGAGAGAGGTGCAGTCACAGGTTCTGGGTTCAGAGGTCAGGGGTGAGTTACCAGGGTGCGTTTGAGATGATGAGTGCCTCTTACATCCTGTTCACTTTGCCCGGACTGTTATGTGACGAGCATCCGTGGTTGTACGCATTTACTGACGCGCATCGGTGCTGATATCTCTATTCTGTAGACATCGCTCATTTTCTCACAAAAAAGGACAGAAGCGAGTGCATGTTAGGTGTCTTGAAACAGCAGTTTGTTGAGAGAACAACCATTCAAGAGATGTTACCAAAGACTTAATATCAAAGCATATCTGAAGAGTAGAAGATAACACGTACCAAACAAAACATTATGCCTAGGAAGCAGGAATGTTTACGCATTCATGATTTGAAGTGAACGTGGATCGAAAAGGTTCCAAAATGCGAGCAAAAGAGTCACCATGATTAATGTGTGTATCGTGAGTAGGGTGGTGGACGTTCGTGCAGAATCTGAAGTGACTTAGAAATTAGTGCAAGATTGAGCTTGAGAAGGCATTCGTATTTGTATTTACGTTGTAATTACATGAAACGGTTTTACACATTTGTTTATATATGTACCCGAGTATTGATGGCGTATATTTGTGGAAAAATATCCTGTCGATTTTTTTTTCTTCCATGCAAAAAAAAAAGTCTACTGTATGTAAATATTTTGGGAGAAGGTAACCAGATTCAGCCAGTGAATAAAAAGTTCCTGACATATTCGTCGTTACTGGAAACGCGGAACAAATCCCCGCACGGGGACTTCATAAATTGACTTAATGAAAAACACTGAGTCACTGGGCCAGTTTACAGGCCTAAAGTCAAGGGTTATGAACGGTAGATAGATGAACAGGATCTCTGTCTTGTTAGAACGACAGTCATTTATTCGGAGAAATGCAGGTCGGGATAAAACAATTCAGAAGGTGTTAGTCCTTTTAATCAAAGCGAAGGGCAATTAAGGGTATATATATTCACTTTATTAATATTGTCTTTTTTAATTTCCCACAGGTGCATCCTAGGCGACATCGTCTGATTGACTGGAGGTGTGTTTGATGAAAAATCGTTTGGTTATGTACAAGTACATGAATGCATTTGATTTTTACTGTGGAAATCAATCAAATCAGTTTAGAGATGTTTTTTACATTACGGTTTTTAAAAGTTGGGGGTCAGTAAGATTTTTAAATGTTTATTGAAAGAAGGTCTCTTCTGCCTCAGGCCAAGGCTGCATTTATTTGAAAAGTGAATCCTCTGCTGAACACATTTTTTTTTTTTTTAGGTTGTGAAATATATTCTTTGTCCGGTCTGCTATCGAAATATAAAGTAGGCTGTTACGTATAATTTCTGCCCCCCAGAAATGTGGCATTCTGTCATCTGCTTTTTTGAGGTGCTCAAATACTCTGTATACAAGAAACATATTGACTTTAACTAGTAAGACATTAGAGTGAGGCAGAGTCTGCTTGTTTGGCTTGACACTGGTCAGACGTGTTAGATGGTATTGAAACCCGTACACAGTTCAGCAGTCTCAACTATATTCAGCTTGGTAGTGTTAGGGTTCAGGTCACTAGTTGAAATAAGAAGCTACTATGAAGCGTCAATGTTAATGATTTTTTGATGAAAAACCAGGGATGCCTTGTTTGCCAGTAGGCCACTTTTAAACTCAGGTCTGGGAACTGTAAATTTACCTTTGGGTGTTGTTAAACGTGAAAAGTAACTGCTCTGAAACACATAAAAGTGAATGAGGCGTGACTGTGTTGGGGGGTTTTCTCCGTCACACGCTGAACGGCGTCACTCCCTGATAATGAGGAAGGTTAAACAAACGCTTGCATAAAAGACCCCAGTGGTTCAAAGTAAGAACAGTAAAACTCTTGAATAAGACAATAAAAACCGCAGTCGCCCTCCTGCATGTGACAGAAAGGTTAACCCCAGTTACTGGTTGTAAGAAGAACTGGAATGTCATTGCCTAGAATGTTGTTCGCTGGCATGAACCAAGCATGCATGCTATTTCTGTCTCCTGAGGAATGTGGTAGCTTGACAGAAAGCTATGACAAATCATTCTCGATCTCGTTTTGTGCAAAACATTTCTAGGCTTGTGACAGTAGATAATGTTTCTTCTGTGATCAATCTCACTTCATTTTTTTTTTTTTTTAAATGCATGCAATTAGCCTAGTCTTTGTTTGAAGGATTCCAAAATCCTAAAACTTTATTTCCAAGTGCACGAAATGCAGAAATCCCTGATTAATCTCCTTATATTGCATTGCGATTTGAAAATGCATGCAATTACCCCATTTATTTATTTATTTTTTATTTTTTAATTCCAGAATCCTAACCACTTTGTTCATTTTCAAGTGCACAAAAATGCAAAACTTCCCTGAATTCATGCTGACTTTATATTTAATTTTCACTCATGTAAGCAGGATGATTTCCTGTACTGGTACCCTGTGCACTGTTGGTAACTGCAGTTGCCCCTCGATGATGAGATGGCATTCACTTTGACAGAAGCACGGTCTTAAATGGCTGCAACAGAGGGTGTCAGATGACCAACATGAGTTGATGTGGCAACATGTCCATATTTGAGCTGGCACAAACAAGCTCAGTATTCGATTTGGAGGGGGGACACTCTTTTGAAACAAACAGGCTCGATTCTGTGTGCTGCTCTCAGATTTGTAGATGAATGAGCTATCATGCATTTAAGCCATGCATGGTGGAAGTGCAGAAATAATTTAAACGCTCACTTCGTAACACCCATGTTCCCCACGTATCTCCAAAGAACTGTACGTGGATGCTGTTGAGAAAGCTTTAAATGATGACAAACCTTGTCCTCTTTATTGCCTGTAACTCATCCTGTTGGGGGTAAAAAATTAGCAGGGCTGCAGCTTTACAAGAAACTTTTAGACACTGGGCTGCTGTGCGGTAGAAGGGGGTGGCAGAGTCAGGGTTGCGCTAGAACAGGGAGCGAGACTGTTCCACTCCATCCTGGCATTCACAAGGATTGTTGTTTTTTGCACTGGGGTGACCGGCAACTGGGGGAGGGAGGGAGTGAGGCCACCCGTGCCTGAATCAACGCTTGTGAGACTACAGAAGACACAGCTGAGGCACTCCAGAGGTCTGGCACAGTAGAGCTCTTTGCAGGGTTTCTGGTGCAGTTGCTTCAGTAAAGCTCTCTGAATTCGCCGTTTATCCTTCCGAGGGACTAGAGCTGTTATTCATGGTGTGTTTGACCTGTCATGGTTGTTAGCTTCAGAGGAGCTCGGGAGGAATGCCGGTGTCACTGCTGCTATTTTTGCAATGTGCAACCGCTAATGGTGGAATCGCAGAACGGGACCAGGAGCAGTTGCTCTTAGCTGCTCGTTTTCACTGTTTGTTTTGGGCTTGCCATGTCCTGCGTCCCACCGGATCCCTGGGAAGCCTGACTTCATGGCGCGACAACTGCGACTGCATTTTGCTTCACGGAGAAGCAACACCGACCCGCTGTCAGAGACTTGCAGCGGTCACGCAGAGGATAGCGAGCTTACGAATGCCGGCCATAGCTCCAGCGAGGGCCTGGTGCAGAGTTCCCTCCACATGAAGGTGACTACAGGACAGCCCAGTGGCTCTGGCTTTGCCACCCTTGTCACCAGGAGTACGGTAATTTTCAGCGGCCCCTCCACTGGATTCATCCCCAAGGTGAATGGGAGCAGGAAAAGCATGCTGCAGATCTCCTTGCAGCCTTGCGGAGGAGATGGAGAGCTTGCCAGCTGCGAGAGCCGAAACGCCGATGGAGGTTCCTGTAAGCAGCAGCACACACGAGACGATTGACGGTTTACTGCAGCAGCAACAGCAATATCGACGCTGCGGACGTCCCAGATCGCAAATGCCGAGATCTCAGGTCGGCGGCGGAAGGCTGAGGGCACCCTTGCGGCGTTGCTCGTCCTTGGTGATTTTCCACAGAGCCAATGCACCACGAAGGCCCGCGTCCCCCGTCAGTCCGGTAGCATCTCCAATGATTCCTCCGCTGCCTCCATCTGCACGAAGTTCCTTTCAGACCTCTCATCAGAGGCAGCTGTCTAGCGTTGATGCGTCGCACGATGGACACGGACCAAGGGATCTTCGTCTCACTGCAGTTAATGGTCTGCGGCTGTCCAAAACCAGTCCGTCAGCAGAAAACAGGGACGCCAAACCCATCGTGCATTTTAGCATGGCCACCGGAACAATCGCCTGGACCAGAAGCGAACGGAAAGAAGACTCCAGCGTTTTATTGCACTTCGCAAACTCAGCGACCGCTTACCCTCAGGGAAGGAAGTTCGGCCAAAAACAAAGTTTAACATTGACTCGATTCCAAACCTCGTTCGAGGGCCCAACAAACCGACAACGTCGCAGGAGCCCCAGAAAAGCAAAGCTTTTCCGGGAGCACCTCAGCCTGCATGCTGCCAAGCGGAAGGCCGTCGTCGACGGAAAGAAGACATGACACTTTTCCGACTTGCGGTAATTCGGATAAGTCCTCAAGAAAAGGGTCGCATCGCGTCCTTCACAGGAGTATTTCTTTGGAGGTACCCTGTGCGAACGCTGAGATTTCTTGTCACGTTTCAAATGTTGCGTTTGTGATCTGCTGAAGATGTGCACTCCGAAAGTGGAAATCCGTGTTTATAAATGCATGTTTGTAAGGGAATAGGTGAAAGTGAATGAAAAAAAGCTTAAGGAGTGAAGCGTATAATGTTGCAAGGTTCACAGAGAGAAATGCTACCGTAAGCCTTACATCTTATTAGCACATAAAAAAAATGAGAATGCACATGTGTGATTAAATCGGTTTTTATATTGCACTTTTAAGCACGCGCAAATATGTAAAGTCAGTGAGTTGTAAATAATGCTTCGACCCTAAAATTGCATTCAAAAGTATTTGTAGAGTGTATGCTTTATGTTGTAGAGAGCTGGGTATGATTCCTTTTCAATGAAGAGATTATTTTGCAATGATAGCTTTCTCGTCTCTGAATAGTTTTGGCAATCGGACTGAGCAACCTATGCACCATAACTATTCCGGGAAGTTGATCCTGCATGCCAAAGCGTTTCCTTTTAAAGTGTTAAAAAGATGATGCAGATATGCATTAATTTTAGCATGAGTTTGGGATTATGAAACACTTTAATTAACAGGCTATAATTTATATTCTGGCGGTAGGAGAGAACCGATTCAAGACGAATTATGTATTGCAAAATCCCTTTAGGCAGGCCTTGGCTTATGAAAAATTGTTTTTTTTAAAAAGTGCCCATTGTAGCTCAAGCTAACCAGTTCACCCAGCATGTTCACATTTTTAGACCGGCTTTTTTTTTATTATTTATATTTTTTTACACACTCTGAAGGTATCACTGTATTGTCCAATTAAGCGTATCAGTTTTATTTAGCAGAAAGATTGGCTCATACACAGGCCACTTTAAAAATGCAGAGTAGATAAGCTAGTTGCATGCATGCATGTAGATTTGTAGACGGCTTTTCTCAGTTTTTATTAGCATTTGTTTTCACTCTGGGGATCACTGTAATTTATTACCTTCTTGGAATAATTATAGACCTGGTCCTAAGCCTCCCCGCCATAGCTATAATACACAGCTTTGAAAAATACTCTGATTGACTCCAGTTATTCTGGCCGAGTACCACGCGCCGGCCACTTTGGGGATTCAGGAATGCTATGCAGGGGCCCTGACACATGGTGTCCGTCAGCGTTGGGCCAAAGGCCAGCTGAGGGGGAGAAGATTGAGTGGCAGGGAAGACGGGGGCCAAACATGTGATTCCTTGAGTAAAGGATACATGTTTGCTGCCCTCCAGCGGGTGCCCTCACCATTACTTAGGTTGGATGTTTTCAGGAGGCATCAGGGTTTCTCGCTCACGGCCCTTATTTCATTTTCACTCACTCTCTCTGCTTCTGATTTTACAGCATGTTATAAACGGGTCACGCAAGCAAAATTAACAGCACTGTTACTTTAGTTATGTAACTAATCTAAATTCAGGGCTGTAATTGCAACCTGTGGATGTTTGGCAGCCTATTTGTGATGTTCAAAACACTTATAGTTCTTCTGATAGCTCTTTCCGATGTTAGAAAGTACTTGGGGTTAAAATGCAGCAACAGAAGGACAAATACATACTATATTCATTCAGCTGATGATGAAATGATGGTCCGGACTATACGGGATCAGTTCCACAGAAGCAGAGCTGTTGCCGGCCAAGGGATCTGGGAACCTCCTCAAGTAATTTGATTCGGTTGTTGTTTCTGTATGAGTGCTTTGGATTCAACAGTCAGATGGTATCTACATATGAGAAATTCAATTCATAGAGATGTCTTTTTGATTCTGAGGCCCCCAGTTGTCCAAAACAAACATTTTATTATTTATTTACAGACAATATATATAAATGTATGTAAACTGACAACATTTAAAAATTAGTGCTGTCAAACATTAAATTGCATCCAAAAATTGTCCAAAACAAACATTTTA
>NW_024879334.1:941670-1025725 GCF_018340385.1 Cyprinus carpio
CTATATAAAAATAATTAAATATTATAATTATAAGCAAAATAATTACATATAGTAAAATAGTTCAAAAATCAAAAATTCTTTACTAACTAATAGCAATTTCTCAGCAATATCTTTTTATATTGTAATTTTTTTTAATTAATATACATGCTTTTTTTTCTTTCTCGATTTTAATAAATTACTTTGTCTTTTTTCATATATACAGGTTTTTCAGGAACCAACCTTGACTCTTTAAAAAAAAGAAGAAAAAAATTAATAAATAAATTTATTTTGGAACTAAATAAATATATCAGATTAAATCGTTAAAATCTTCGTTTTAATCTTAATTTTTCTTTGTCTTATCATCTTGTGGTTCTCTGTTTGAGAACCGCTGGTTTAAATGGACATGAAGGATAAAGTAGCTGTGCAATGTGTTAAGTGTGTAATTCATGTAGTTTTCTGCAATCTAGACTGAATATTGCTTGTTCAGAAAGCTGTTTTTAATCAGACGTGATCCTGTCTCCAGGTCTTCTGCTGTAGAAATGTGTAGAGCAGGTCCAGATTGGGGCTCGGGTCCATCTGTCGATCACAGTTTTTTCAGTTTCCCGCATAAGGACACTGTCACACCTAGTGCTCGCTGACGGGAATGATTAACACATGACTGTGTGACCTCTGCCAAAGGTCAATGCAATCAGCAGAAGCGCTCCTAAAAACCTTGCATCAGATGTGTGTGTGTGTGTCTACGGCCGCCCGGGGGGTTTGTTGGTGTGTGAATGTGTTGTGTTTTCCTGGCTTTCTGTGCTTGATCAGCTCTTCTCAGTCAACAGCGCAGCACTCGTGAGCTCTTCAGCATGTCTCTCCCCCACAGGGCTTGGAAAACCTAATGATTTATGAAATAATTAGATCTCTCCTGTAACAGACGGCTTGATTTGAGGGACCTTGTACTCTTCTTGGGCTTTTGTGCATGACTTACTAACAATGGATTTAAATAATCTTCATAATCTTTAATTGAAATGCAATTATGATGCTGTTTAAGTAATGCACCCTTCTACATGTATATTACATTTTTAAATTGTTATGCTGCAATTTAAGTCTGGTTATATAACTGCAAATGTCCTGTGTCGGTTGTGTCACATTTATATTTCATGCAAATGCATCACGTTTAAGGAAATAAAATGAGTTGTGAAGGCCATTTAATGTTAACTTAACATTTTAAAAGATCTAATTTTCACAGCCGTTTGTACATACCCTGCAAAGCAAAAGTGATGTTTTGGAGTATTATGCTTACTGTTTTTGAAGCCTGGGATTAGTTTGCGTAGCTTTTGCAGGGGGTTTTCTCTTCTGCATACAGAGTTTCCATAAGGCCACTGGATGCACAACAAACTCTATCTTTGATTTTTACATAAAACGTCTCCCCTGAACGATCAGAAATGAGCAATGTGTTCAATGTGATCGTGAGGAAATGTTTGTCAGGTGTTTTGCAGTAGTTAATCCGCAGTCACGAACCACTTGCAGCAGAAAATGTTCACTTTGAGCCTCCTTCATTAAGTTTCTTCAAATGTTTGGCATCATTTACTGTTTTTCCCTTCTCATTACGGGACGAGGCGGGACTGATTGTAATACAGATAGGTTTGACGTACTGGGCGCTGCATTTTTTGCTTCGCTAACATGTTGCCTTGTTTCACAATGGAGGAAAGTGTGTACTGGCTGTATGTTTATGGTAGTAAACCTGCTACATTATTACTCTTGCAAACTAGGCCAGCATTCCTGCAAAATTCTGTACTTATGCTGTACTATAATATAACACAGTACTATTATGCGTGTCCAACAATTTTTACATGTCCTAACAATTTTCATATATTTATATATATAATAGAGAGAGAGAGAGAGCTTTATTTTCTTCTTTCGTTCTCTTTCTTTCTTATATCGTATTTTGTTTTATTAAAAAAGAAAATAAAGAATAAAACCTAAAATAAAAACTATAAAACTAAAATACTTTATTTTATTTTGCATTTCATTTCCACGTGTTATTTGATGTTGTCATTTATTTAACTGTTATTTTTTAATTTTAATTAGTCATTTCTGTCTCATTTAAAAAAATTGTCATTTGTAAATTGATTATATTTAATGTAATTTATTTATGGATATTATATGTGTGGAAATTATGTATCTAACTATGCCTCATGTTGGAGATAAAAAACATAAATAAAAAAAATATAATAATAATATAATATAAAATTGGCAATAGCCAAAAAAACATTGTAGGGGTCAATATAAATGTTCTTTTATGTCAAAAATCATTATTATATTAAGTAAAGATCATGTTCCATGAAGATTTTTTGTAAATTTCCTGCAATACTATATCAAAGATTCTTTTGATTAGTAATATGCATCGCTAAGAACTTCATTTGAACCCTTTACAGATGATGTCTCAAATTTAGATTTTTTTGCACCCTCAATTCCAGATTTCAACTATTTGTATCTCGCCAAAAAAATCATTGTCCGATCAATGGAAGCTTATTATTTAGCTTTCAACGATGTATAATCTCAAATTTTAAAAAAATTGACCCTTATTACGGTTTTGGTGGTCCAGGGTCACATATACAAACACCAATTTTAACATAGAATTTTAAAATTAAAAAGACTTGCAAAATACAGTTTCATAGGCATTAAAAAACTATTTAATATACAAATAAACTATGTGTCTTTATAAAACACTGTAATTATACAGTACTTTTGGGTCGTATCTAGCTTAATAACTGAGAATGGCACTAACAGAGCTTTCTCCCAAGCATGCTGTCATTTCGACAGAGTCTGTCATCCTCATCTTGGTTGGCCGGTGGTGCTTGGGGAACTGCTCTGTGGTTTGACCCGAATACAAGAAAACAACAGGAATATGTGAGGTTTATCGTACAGAGATTGAGGGAGGATCCTGTGTTTTGAGGTGTCATCACACGGCTTTATAAGCGCTTGTAAAAACATGACGACCCTTTGATAGCGAGTAAGTCATTTGAAAGGAAGTCATATATTGCATGTAGGTGGACGCGTTTTAGCACAAGGTCAATGGTTATTTACGTTCTGCCCTCAGCTACCATAAAACGAAACATCTGACAGCGGTCTGAACACTGAAGGCATTTTAGGCCTCATTTGGGTGACGTGTATTGACTAACTTGTCATTATTGTTCGGTTAAGCGTAATGACATTGTGTGTATGAAACGTGGGTAATAAAATATGTATTTAAAATGCTTCATGGAAGCCAGCCGTTGAAATAAAATAGCAGCAGCTGGAAAAGGTTTGGAGGATAAGGAAATGAATTTGTTACGAACAAACAAACTCTCTCTCTCTTTTTGCTCGCTCCCCTTTGTTTTCCCCTCTCTCTCTCTCTCTCGCAGCCTAACTTTTACCTTACTCTTATTGTGCCGCTTCGCTAGTCGAGGATCCGACCCCTGCGAAGTCTAACCGTTTATTAAAACCCTTGTTTTATATACACATGTATTTTATATCTCTGTAAACACATGAGCGCACTGTAACAGTCATCAGATTAAGCTCAGTTTCAGAACACACTGAGCTTTATCTGATTCAGGGTTAAGACAATTCACTTCTAGTGATTTGCAGTAGATGAAACGTCCTGTGTGTGATAGTGCTGTGTGTGTGTGTGTGTGTGTGTTTTATGATGGTCTGCTTTGATATGAAGCAGTGTTCATATTAAGGTGTTCTTGTAGGGGTGTGTGATATTGAAAAAAATGTTTTTGTTTTTTTGTGGGATTTTTTCAGTAATGATAATTAAATGATATTTTGTGTATTTTTATGCTTTTATGTACCTTGACTGGTTCTGTCATGGATATATAAATATGACACTAAAACACCAGTAGGTGGCGGCATGTCCCTGTTTTAAATGAGTGATTCATTGAATCATTTATTCAATGATTCGTTTAAAAACACTGATTCTTTTTAGAACTGTGGCAAGTGTAATCGTTATGAATGATTGTTGAGTGCATGACGTCGATGATTAGTTCAACAAACAATTCATTCAGGAAACTGAAACGCTGCATGTGTTACTCTTGAGAACATGCATAATGTTTCTCTGATCTGGCTTATTTTCGTTGGTGCCAAATAGAAAAAAGCAGTCATATTGTGAACTTGAAATATAACTCGCCTTCATATTAACTTCTTGGTTTTACTCTTAACGTTGTATAAAAGTATTCTTAATTTCTGTGACTGGCGCTCACGCTAACGCTATATACAGGAAGTGGCCATGCTTGCATGTGATGGATGTTTACATTTACCTTATATCATATCTTATGATATAAGACTCAAAAGCTATACAGAGATGTTTTTGCTTTCCAGAAGATTGAATATAAGGCTTTTAACATGCATTCTCATAAGTTCATCATGGCTGTTAAGGCTTTTGATCTCTCAGGATTGTGTTTGGTGTTTACATGGTTTTGAAAAGCAAAAAAACAAAGTAAAGCCAAAAAGAGGTAAGAAGAGTGATAGTTTTCAGAATCCTGCACTGGCTGTGGAGACAGATAAACACATTGAGATCGGCAACCAATATTCGGCCAATAATCGACCGATTGTTTAAAAAACAGCTGCTGATGATCAGGGCTTACCTTATGTCCTACACTTTCAAAAAGAGGATGGAAAAACATGTCAAACAGTATCTTGTGTGAAGAAAATGTTTCTTGTGTTGACTTCAGGGATGACCAAATTAAAGCAAACATAACACATTAATGCAGCGCCTCTAACGCAGGTTAGCTGTAGTTCAAGCCAGGGTTGCCAGATCCTTGGTTTTCCCTTCACCTAACATTATGTTTAAACACACTCGCTCAATAATCGCCAATAGATTTAAGCGTGGGTACTAATCTGGAGAGAAAACAAGTCTCAGTGCAAACCAGACGGATATTTCAAAGTCACCTGTTAAGATGTCGGTGGCCACCCCAAAGAATGGAACACTATGCACTCCTGTAGGAATGGACAAGTGGTGAGGAGTCCTGGATATTTTACAGCATTAGTTAGGTGTGTTTTTTGTAATCCCTTAAGAAACCTAAACAGTAGGTATCACAGATCCATCCATTCTGACTACTCGGTCTATCGTAGCGGATGAGAATAAAGTAATCGGTTTATCTCTAATTGAGACTGATGTCAGACAAGCTCAGTATAAATGTGTTTTGTTGATTTTGTATGTGTTATGTCCAGTTGTTTCTGTGACAGAATCTCTGACATGTGTGTTCTGTGTTTTCTTGATTCTCTGCAGACGAGGGACGACTTCCTCGGACAAGTGGATGTTCCTCTGCACCAGATCCCTGTGAGTGTTTCTCATCATTATATTGTGTGTGTTTTGTTGAAGCTGCTGACTTTTATTGTCATTAATGTAGGTGTTTTTGTTATGAGGGGCCGACCTTCTAAAAAATATTTTGGGTTCTTTGTTCAGAGACATTTGCAGAGCCACGGAACATGGGTCGTAAAATGACTGTGGGTTGGAGGGACCCAGTGGCGGTCATTATAGTCACTGGTGAACATTAAAACTCTTCTATTTATATGTAATACGTGTGGTGTGTGTGTGTGTGTGTGTTTGGTTGGGATGAGTGATTTCATAAAAATTAAGAAATTAAAAAATATCGAACAAAACTTACTCGTACCTTGTAGTACTATGTTCAGAAATGGTTATTTGTATTGAATCATGTTTTATTTTTGACATTTGAATGGAATTATTTTTGAGGCTGAAAATCAGCCACCCACACACACACACACAAATTATAATATAAAACAAATGGAACACACACCACACACACACACATATATATATATATATATATATCATTATAAGATATATATAGTCACCATCAATAAAATTAAATAGAATGTATTTATTTTAGACAAAAAAAGACAATACTAAATAGTAATATACTATATATATATATGTAGACAGTCCGTGTGTGTGTTTGTGTGTGTTTGTGTGCGGCACATTAATTTTATATAAATGCCAAATTACTAATAAATGCAAAATTAAATTGACTAATAGAGTAACTGGTAGTATTTATAGTAAATATAAATAATTTTTTATTTTTAAAGGCGACAATAATGCATATATATAATATAGACGGATATTTACACTGAGTTTGATTACAACAATACTGGTAATTCTTTTTTTCAGAGGCAATACCTATATGTAGATTTCTATGCATTTATTATATTTTTTATCTTTTTTATATCCACAGACAGAAAAATCCTAACACAATGACAGGCCGTGACACATTCAAGGATCTCCCCTGTTGCGACGCCGAGAAGGTCAGCCGGAGATTTTTTTTCTGCCTGGATACACTGGCTTTTTCCCCAAACTGATGGTTTTTAACATAATCCTCAACGGACGTAACTCTGTTTGTTGTTGTTGTTGTGAGAAGCCCTTTCGACCTACTATGACGTCACGTAACGGTGAACGGTTTACTTTTTCAAACATGTACATGTCAACCACTTCTGATACACTTTCAGTGGAGTTTTATGTGAAACTATGTTTTGTCTAGTAATTTTGAGGTTAATGTCTTCTGTTGATGGTTTGTTAAACACTCTTTCGCTAACAGTGCACAATCGAGGGTGAAAGGTAATCTGCGACTGAAGATTACGTACCTGCCCAAAAACAACGACACAGAGGGAAGACCAGGCGAACAGATGCGAGTCCCTGATGTAAGAGCTTGCACACAAGCGCAAGCTTTGGTGACAAACACAACATGTTCATTTTAGAATCACAGAATGTTCTTTTCTTTAAAAGAGCTAGAATGTTAAAGTTGAAGAGGCTGACATAATATATTGATTAAGTCCAGAGGCTGAAGGTTATAATGGCTGTTACTGTACATGTATCTGTATATACAGTACCAGTTCAAAAGTTTGGAAACATTACTATTTTAATGTTTTTTGAAAGAAGTTTTCTTCCGTTCATCAAGCCTTCGCATTTAGTTTGATCACAAATCATGAAATAAAAAAAATTTTATATTGTGATTATTTATTACAATGTTAAAAAAATTGTTTTTAAATTTATTCTACCTTTAAATTATCATTTATTTCTGTGATGCAAAGCTGAATTTTTTAGGATCATTATCACGCTGATCCACTTTAGAATCATTCTAATATGATGATTCATTATCAAAAGTTGGAACTTTCTGCTGCGTAATTTTTTTCAGCACATGTGATACTTTTTTAGGATACTTTGATGAATAAAAAGTACAAAAAAAAAAAAAGAAGCTATGTTTGTAAAATATAAATATTTTGTAATAACAAATACACTACTGTCAGTATTTGGGGTCAGTAATTTTTTTTTTCTTGCTTTTTTTTTTTGTTAAATAAGATAAAAATCAATACTTTTTATTCCAGCAAGGATGTGTTCAATTGATTAAAACAGTGATAGTAAGAAAATATATTTATAGAATAATATTATTAGAATTTTTTTTTTTATTATGAAGATCAAATAAATGCAGGCTTGATGAGCAGAAGAAACTTCTTTCAAAAACATAAAAAATAGTAATGGTTCCAAACTTTTGGTCTGTACTGTATATTTAATGATTTGATTATTTCCAGCAGCTTTGACTGTGTCTCATGTGGTCTGATTAGTTTATGAGAAGTACCTTTAGTGATGTCGTTTGCAGCAGCACATCCTGCAAATATTTGTGTTGGATGGAGACGCCGTGAAAACATTTTATATTCCCTTTCCATCTGCACTTTCTGTCGTGGCCTGTCCTTGAATGATAAATGCTTTGTTTCCTTAAGTAGAATTCTGCCTGATTCACAAAGCTTTCAGACATGTTCTGACCTTGCGCTGGGTTTTATTTCTGAAAAAAGTGACAGATAGACAGACTTTATTATGTCCTTAAAGAGAAAATCTGAAATTATGATTGTCAGTTGCATTTAATATTTATGGCAGCTGCATTTATTTGTATTTGATTCTGTAGTTTAATTTTAATGTAAATTAAGTTAACTAATACAAACATCACTATTACTATTGTTATATTTTTTTTTTAGTAAATCAAATATACATTTTGTACTTTTACTGAGAAACATAAAATCATGTAAAGATATTACCTTTAAGGTCAGGGTTTTTTTTTATTTATTTTATTACATCACAGGAATAAATTATTTTTTAGCACCAAATAGAAAACTATTTTAAGTTGTGGCTAATATTCTACAATATTACTGTTTTTTCTGTATTTTGATCAAATAAATTCAGGCTTGATGAGCAGAAGAAAGCTTCTTTCAAAAACATAAAAAGTAAGTAATGTTTCCCAAACTTTTTGGTCTGTACTGTATATTTGATGATTTGGATGATTTCCAGCAGCTTTGACTGTGTCTCATGTGGTCTGATTAGTTTTATGAGAAGTACCTTTTAGTGATGTCGTTTTGCAGCAGCACATCCTGCAAGAATATTTGTGTTGGATGGAGACGCCCGTGAAAACATTTTATATTCCCTTTCATCTGCTTTCTATCGTGGGCTCGTCCCTTGAGATCAGATCCGATGCTTGTTTTCATCAGCCTTGGAGATTCTGCCTGATTCCTGCGAAGCTTTCAGACGTAATTTCTGGACCTTGGCGCTGGAGTTTTTATTTCTGAAAAGAAAGTGGCAGATGGATGCCAGACATGCTGTAATCACCAGAGAAAATCCCAGGAGTACAATTTATCAGTTGCATTTAATTATTTATAGCGGCTGCATTTTATTTGTATTTGATTCTGTTGCTTTAGATTTTTAATGTAATTTAGAGTTAATCTAATACAAAACATCACTATTACTGTTATTTATATTTTTTTTTTTTTTAGTAAAATCAAATATACATTTTGTACTTTTACTGAGAAACATAAGATCATGTAGAGATGTTACCTTTAAAGGTCAGGTTTTTTATTTTTATTTTATTATTAATTTAGTTGATATGGACTCAGGTGCCTTGACATTTTATTTATTCAGCAGCTTCTTGATTTATTTTTATTTTATTTTATTTTATTTTTTATTTTATTTTATTATCCTAACTAAAAGTAAGTAAAAGCAGGGTTATTATAGTTAACTAAAAGTAAAAAAAAATATATATATATATATATATATATATATATATATATATATATATATATATATAAAATAACTTAAACTTTAGTCTACAGCAAGTCTCCCATGGAAAACATTTATTATTTTGATGCAGTTTAACCTGATGCACTAAATTAACTAAAACTTGGAACTGAAATAAAAATAATAAAAACTATATTGACATTAAAATCACTAAAGCGCACAATATATTACTAAAACTTTAACAAAAATTAAAGATGATATAAAAATAAAAACTAATTCAAACTATTAATAAAAACTCCAATAGAATCTCATTGATACTAAAATAACTATAGAGACCAATATTTAAATTGGGTCACTAAGCTACCATTCAGAACACATTAGCAAAGCCCTAGCAGTGATCTGAACATCCCTGCATGATGGCAGTGAGTTTAACACAGACTGAAAATGAGGTTTTGTTCAGGTTTTTCTTTTTTAACTAGCATTGTGCCTTATCAGGTTTCCAAACAAAAGAAACAGAGCCCTCGGCAAACTAGTGACATTTGTTTTGTGCATCAACAAATGTGTTATATTTATACACAATAACTTTAATATAGAACCAGCAGAGTCACTGTGTACTTTTCCATCTGCTGTCATTGTACGAGTGTCGTGTTGATGCTGGTGTTGGCTTCAAAAATACAGGCGTGATTTCAGACGTCCAAAACTCACTCAGAAGTGCTGCCAGCATCAGATTAAACGGAGATTAATCGTTCCTGATCGAACAGAGTTGCTCCAGAGCGGCTGTTACATGAAATTTGTGCACCTTAAAGTCACATAGTTACCAGCCACTGAACTACTTTTCATGCAAAGTCATGCAAATCTTCCGACAGAATCGCATGCAAGAAAAGTAACAGCCCTGTGTGTTAATGCTCTGCTCATTTCTGTCTCGCAGCCTGGTTGGGAGTTTTTGGAGCCTCATGAATTATGCAGTCCTCAGCATCCTCACCAGCTGCCTGCGCTGCCCCCTGGCTGGGAGGAGAGGCAGGATAACCTGGGACGAACCTACTACGTCAACCATGAGAGCAGGACCACCCAGTGGCACAGACCCACCATCCAGTAATGATCACCCACTTCAAACGAACACGCACACATTAGAAACATGCATACACAAAACCAACAACATTCACAAGACCAGTACGCAATGAAAATATTTAGCCAGATCTTTTCTTTCATCTTTGTTTGGCACATGGTATTTATTTGTTTATTTTTTTTTCTATTTTTCACTTGTTTCAAGCATTTAATATAGCTGTGGTAGCTGGCTGACAAAGGGCTAAATATAACAATACAATCATCAATTCAAATTCCGATATTCAAAACATGGGAATGCTACCCAGTGACTTGGTGTTGCTAGTGAAGCTTGACCTTCTGAATCACGAATAGCACCAAGAAAATAAGCTTTCTGACTTATGTGAACATCACTTTAATTATTTTATTAACCTGCTCTAGTACTTTTATTTTAGTTATTCCATACATCTTTCCATTCATTTCGTTTGTCCTCTGTTTGGTCTACATCTTATGGTCTTTTTTTGTTTTACTGGTTATTTTCTTCAACTATTCTTTGATAGTTGGGGTCATTTTTGGTTTTATGGTAGTAAGTTATTGTGTGCCCTCTTTATTCCTTTTTGGTTAACTTAATTTTCTGTTTTGCGTTTTTCAAATTTGATTTTTGTATTAGTTTAGATTGTTTAGTGCAGATTGTTTTGTGGTAATATATTTTAGTTTCTACTTATTTATATGTTATATATCTATTTTTTATTATGATTATATATTATCCTCTGATAGATAAAATAGGCTATATATATATAATATAATAAGGATTGTATATATATATATATATCTATAGTATAGGGTCAGTATGCAGTCTATAGTGAAAAGGGAAACCTCATATTCTATAAATTAAAAAAGAACGGTATATACAATCAGTCATATAAAAAATATCCATAGTATATCATTTAAACAAAAGGGTACAGATAGTAGACAAAGATTGCTATGTTCATAACCATAGATAGACAACAATCAATCAGAAGACTTGTTTTATCACCAGTTACTTGTACAATATAGTGTGGGTTTTATTGAGTAATAAGAGTTTATCTGTGAGGTTTTAGATCATTATTTATTGCGATATATTTTATAAAATATATTATTTGTATGATATGTCATGTACGATATGTAGATTTGGGTTTATCATTTTTTTTTTTTTGTTTTTTCAAAAAGTTTTGTTTTTGTATATTTTAATTGGGAATCTAAAAAAGTGAGGGGGTAACAATTTTTCTTATTAACCATTATATACCAATATCCTGCTAACGAGTTTTATTCTGCGTATGTATGTATTTGTTGTTAGACCTTATCAGCTTATATAGGAATTTTATCCCAGCCGTGAACGGCCTTACTATTTATACCCAAATCTGTGTGAAGTCAATCACTCCTGTCATACTCAAGACATGCCGCTGTTCTATTCCTCTTCTTCTCCCGTATTATACGTGTTGGTCAGCAGCGGCCTTCCCGTTTATCGAACCACTGCGTCATTTCTTGATTTCGTTTTGGTATTATTCTGAGCGTCTGTCGCTTGGGACTTAGTGTGTTTTTGTTGTCCTGATTTACAGTACATGTCATAACAGAGATTAGTGAACAGAGGATTTAACCACCAATATATGTCTCTTAGTGGGCTTACTCCATACGCAGATATCAAATAGTCATTATAATTTATTATATAGATAATCTTATATATCGCTAGAGACGTCACCTGATTTAGCGCATATTATATCACACACAACACTATTACTTTATTTAAACTCAAATGATAGAATACGACCCCTTTTCACATCTGTGGTGTCTGTTATGTATATTATTATAGATCATACTGGCAGAATGAGACCACAGCGCATGCATATTCTAACATTCGCACCCGAGCGGCTCGAGCACGCTGGCCAACCCCCACTCCCAGTAGTGGAGTTCACGGGTCTTCTGTTTAGGGGTAGTTATAACAGACTGCAGATCCGTGAACGACAGAACATGCTATTTGCTCCCCTTCACAGGTCAGATACTAGGTTATCCACGCACCACAACACACACACACACACCATCAGTTCTTCGTGACGTTGCTTCTCCTCTGACAAGTAGAGAATGAATTTTCTTTTATATTCCGCGAGGGAATGCCTTAGAATTGTTCAACAAAGTGAACAATAAAGACATTATATGCCTAATATAACAAAGATAGTTCTGATTTATTGATAAATGCTGTTCTTTTGAACTGTCTACAAAGAACCCTAACCATTTTTAATGTAGCACAGTTCCACTACATTATTATGCTATGCACACATATCTGTGTTTCAACATTGATAATAATCAGGAAATGTACACTAGTATTAGCGACGGTCAGGAGCAAATCGAGCAATATTATACATGATTTCTGATTAGTCATGACAACGTGGGACAGACTGAGAGTAATGATGCTGAAAATACATTATGCGCATCACAGAAACTGCGATACATTTACTTAGTAGTATATTCCACATGAGAGATATTAGCTTGTTTTAATTACTGTTTATAATAAGTTCAACTGTCTTTAGTACTGTTATTTTGATCATTATTAGTATAGATATATCGGTGAGCATTATATTACATTATAACTTAATTTATATTAGCCGTATTATACGTGATTATTGCCGATTTATATATAGTCATTATCAGATGTTTCTTAACTTAATTATTGTATATATAGGTTTGTGATCTCAAAACTTATATATTAGCTTCATGTAGAATATATTATATTGGTCAAATATAAGATTTATGACATGTATAGTTATTTTTTTTTTATAGGGGTTTTTGAAATTGTATAGTGACGCGGTGCATAATTATATATATTATTCTATATATATTATATATTATTTTCTATGTTTGTTGATTATAATATTATATTTAGTATCATATTATATATTTTTTTATATGACTATATGGCTTAATATTTTACTACTGTTATGTATCTTGATTATTAGATTTATTTTTTAGATATCTGATAAATTTATAATATTAATAATTATTTTTATTAATATTTTATGTTTATAGTAAGCATTTTTATTGGGAACAGGATATATTTCTAAGTATTTTTATTACATCTGCTTTATATATTCGATCTATATTTATATTATATTTAACATATATTAGAGGTATTATTATATTATTATGTTTATATATATTAATTTTATGTATCATAGCCTGCAGGTGGTCGATAGATATGGCTGTAGCAGTTTGTTATAAATAAATTTATTTTGATTGATATATTTATATTATTGTTCACTCCCTATTTATGTTAGGATTTTCTATATAATTCATAGATGGTATCCGTCTATCCGATATAATGAATTTATGATTTTGATAGAGGGCCATTTTATTTTTTTTTATCCAGATTTGATTATATTATCATTATTCTATATTATATTATTATGTATAAGTATAGGTGCCCCCAATTTATATTTATGATTTGATTATATGATATAATTATAACCGATAGGGCTATGTGTTTTATTTTATCGGTTACTTGTAGTGTATATTTACTGTTGTTATTTTTATTATTCTGTGTTGATTTTCCCCCTCTCTGCAATCTATAGCACGCACTTATAGTAATAGTATCTTATGATGATTTTATCAATAAATATATAATATTAATTAGTCTTGTAATAAGTATTTTTAGGTGGGAGGATTTTTTAGTCCAATTATTGTTATTTATAGTTTAGTTTATTTTTATTTGCACACAGCAGTATTGAGATGATACTAATACGCCTCTTCATCGTCACTGTACGTCTATATTATATAATATTTCTATAGAATTTATTTTCATTAGGCGTATGTAATTTAAATTATATAATATTAGTATATTATTTATTTTTAGTATATAATTTAGGCTTCACTAATCATATTAGAAAAGAAAAAAAACACAAGTTGCAATCATATATAATATTATATTTGATGTGTATTATATATATTATTTATAAGCGTATTATAATTCTATTTTATACAATAATTACCAATTTGCATACACAGTTATTTACATTATTAACTAAATAATTTATTATTCTGGTTAGAATTAGTAATATATTGGATGCTAGTAGAATATAGATTGTATTAATTTATAGATATGCCACAATGTTTGCCATCTTATCATACAGTAAAGGTGATTAGTTGAGCTATATTTTATATTTTAGGAGGGGTTATTATATTATTCGGGACATTTATATTATTATTTTTTTAGATTTTTTAATATTAGAAGATAAGATTATTATATATAATTTTATATAGTATATTTATATATTTTTATTATTATATATATCTTTATAATACTATTATATTTATAATTTTTTATATGTTTGTAGTATGGTATATTTTTATTATTATATGTTTTTATAGTCATTTCATCTCATATCACTAGATTTTATAATTATAGAAGTAATTATTATTATTATATATAATAATAAAATATTTTTTTTTATATTGCATCTAGATTGTATATATCTATAAGAGTTTATATTTATATTTGTATGTATTTAATATTAAGATATTATTATATATATTTTATATATTAGATATATTTAATTAGATAATTACTATTATTTTATCTTTATTATATATATTAATACTATTTTTGTTTATTCATATTTATTAAGTATCTATATATATATTTTAGTGTCATTTTAGTATTTTATAACTTTTATTATTTTTATAAATTTATATGTAATTTATAATATGTTATTTATTATTATACTATTACTATCTATATATGTATAGTTTTTTGTAGATTATAATATATTATTATTATAGATTAGTTCAGTATCATTTATTAGTATTATTATTATTATGATCAATTATTTTTATTTTTACTGTTACTGATTACTATCTTTATATATAATTATATTATTATATAGTATTGTTCATTATACGTAGTATATTGTAGGAAGTTATAGATTAATATCATTATACAGTCAATTAGTATTCTTACTATGTTTATTATAACTCATGGAGCTCACATTTGTATAATTATATTTATTAGGAGTAATTATTTTCCTATCTATATTAGTTTATGTATACTCGTCACGGCCTGTTTGATACTATAGACTAATATTATAATGATTTATATATACCAGGGGGGGGGGGGTAGCCGCATAGTTTCTCAGACTGATCTTTGTTAAAAGAAACGCCCTGACACAACTTTGACTGTATATATATGTTATCTCATATTGCCCGCCTCTGAGGCAGCATTCACAGCTGGATCAGTCATTTTATTGATCAGAATTAGTCGTCTATTTATACACGTCGCCAGATATAATAATTAGACTAGCCTTTTAATATATGCTCTATTATAGATAGTTGTTCCGCCGAGCACACAAGGAACTCGCTCACGTTACCGAGCTGCCGCGATATACGGATGCCGTCCGATGGGATGCTCGCAGCGCGCAAAACGGGGACTCACGCCTTATTATCATTAATCGCACAACCACATAAGCCCACCACATGGTAAGACAGACATGACACTGGTTCTGGTAATAGTATATGGGATAAGAATTTTACATATCAGTAGTTTGTTTTTGTCGTTTCCTGTGCGTTGTTTGATTCACCATTGTTCACTGTCTAAATTATGTACTTCCTGATGTTTGGCCATCCCTGTATTCCTGTATTTACATTTAGGACGACCCCCGGCTGGATAGGTTCCTGTATTATAAATGAGAGAGGCGATGAATAATACCCTTTCCCCACTTTACCTCGGCCCTGCCTTTTAGATTTAGATGAATGTGCATACTCATATGTGATATTATGTGCTTAATTTTATATAATTTTTATATGATGTTGTTCAGGGACAGGTTAACAAAATATTTTGTGGGGATGTTGGTGTGTGTGTGGTGTGTGTAGATAGATTGTGGGTGTGGTGTGTTTGTTGTATCTCCTACATATATGGTTATTTTATAGTGCGATACAAAGTATTTGACGGCAGAATCATATTATACATCGATCACAGTATAAGTTAGCTTACATTTTGAGCATAAAACTATGCCAATCCCAAAAACCCTCGGATTCTGTTAACAGATTACAAATCTTTTTTTTTTTTTTATTTATATTAAATGGAGTATTGTATAGAAACATAATTATAAAGGTTACATGAATTTATTAATTATGTATTTCAACTATTAAATACCGTTTAATGTATATTATTATGTATAATTTAAAAACAAAATTGTATATTATGTTATTAGTAATTTGGTAAATTACTTATTAACCCATTTTTAATAATTGGTTCTATTTTTTTTTTTTAAATTACTAGTTAATTTTTTATAAATAATAATGGTTTGTTTCCTTTTTTATATTGTAAAATTTACCTTTAATATAACTTTCATATATACTTTTTGTTTTTTACAAAAATTATTTGTATATGTATTAACCATTGGAAATTTCAAAATCGTGTTATTTTACACTGGATTTTATTTATACCATTTTTCACACTTTTTTATTACAAATTTTATTTTTATATTATTTTTTATTTATTCATTCATGTATATCGTTTTATTCTTATTGTATTTGTATGCTTTAACAGGTTTTAGTCAGTTATTTGATTTATAACCTTGTGTGTTTTTTTATACCCACTTTTTTCTTTTATTTTCTTTGCGTTTTGTTTTGCTTTCTTACGATACAGAAAACCACACAGTGGGGAAGATCCAATGGCTTCCAGATGTCAGCCCGTTCACTAGCGTCCAGTAAGTGGTGGTTTCTAGTTTCTGTAAAGCGTCCTGACTGAGAACATTCATGGACATTCGAGAGAGCTGCTGAAACGCCAATGATCTTGCCAATCTTGTTCGCTCTAAAAGAGTTCTGAGCCTGAAACCCTGTACATTTCTTCCCGTTGTTTCACCTGTAAGGGGTCCTGTGTGTGTCACGAGGGGAGAGGGAGGTTATATTTGTCCCAGGATGAGGTGTAATGTCTCTGTTCGGGTTCAGGAGCGCTCAGCTTCTCTAATAGCTATGGGCAAATTGATTAGACACAAACTGATTGTGTTAGTCTGCAATATTATTGTCAGGCCAAAGTGCCAATTACTCCAGAAATAAACTAAATAAACATAAGTAGAGTAAAAGATAACTTCCGGCAAAAAAAGCAAAGAAACAAGGTAACGTCACTGTCCTTCTCATTTGAAAGAAAGTCATAAATAAAAAAATTGGCCTTGTTTTAAAATGAATAGAAAAAATATTTGTTTTTATAGGAAATTTTTTTTATTTTTCTTGTTTTGTTTTTTTTATTTTGGGGTTTTGATTTTCTTTTTTTTTTTTTTTTTTGTTTTTTCTTTTTATGTTTTTTTTTTCTTTTTTTTTGTAAGTAAAAATTAGTTTTTTTTTTTTCTTGTTTTCTTTTTGAGGATTTTTTCCTTGGGGGGGGGGGGGGGGGGTTTTTTTTTTTTTATTTTTGTTTTTTTTTTTGTTTAGTTTTTTTTTGTTTTTTTTTCATTTGTATTTTTTTTTTTTTTTTTATTTTTTTTTTATTTTTTTTACGATTTTTTTTATTTGTTATTTATTTTTTGTGTTTTTTTGGGGTCCGAAAGGAGAGTTTTTTGGTTCCTGTCGCCATTAGATCCCACCCATCATCCGTCCACAATAATTCAGGGTTTTTATGGACGAGCACAATCGTGATGAAGCCGAAGGGGGGTTGGTTAGAGTCACACAGTTATCACAATAATAATAATTAGTATGTGTTAGTAAATTATTTAAAAACCTTTCCCATATAAATTGTCTACCAAGCTTGTTTGTACAACACCACAGTTTGCCAAAGACAATGTTGATTTTTCTTATCAGTTGATGACATCATAATAATAACAAAATATTTTATTTACAGTCAAACTTTTTATACTGTCACACCACAACAGTTATCAGAATTCAGTAATTATTAAGATCTAAAAGATCTAGTACAAGCTGAATTTTCTATAAATTAGTGAATTAGATTTAATTGTAAATAGTTTATTAAATACCTTCAGAACATCTGAAAAAAAAAAAAGTTTTTAAGGTAAGATTGGTTGCACAAATATTTTATTTTGAGCTACGTGTTAATTAAAAAAAAATGTTGGGGAAAGTAACCTATTTTTTATTGCTTATAGAGCTACATTTAATTGTGTAAAAATTCACTGATACATTCAATTTAGTTAAAGTTAGTCAACTAAATTTGTTTATATAAATATAAAAATGCTAAAATATAAATTCCTGATTTAGCAACCATCATGCACATACCTTAAAGGCATTGCATTGTTTTTGTTTTCATAATCTGTCCATGTAACATTCAAAACTTTTCCAGTAATCAGCTTCAATGGAATTACAGTATTTTTTTTTAGAAGTAATAAAGCTCATGAATTACCTTTTTTGATCAAAATACAGACAGTAATAATTGTGCCATTATTACAACTTGATTTTCTATATTGAATATACTTTAAAGAGCAACATGAAATCCGCCTTCAGTTGTCAAAACATGACCTATCACATGACATTTATGCTCTGTTTATTATGAAACATTCCTGGTCTTATTTAGCTTAAAAAGGTTTCATCAATGCACATTATTTTTAAGAATCACGTTTTATCATTTAACATTGTTTATTGATTTTATTTTAAAAAAAATTACTGGACCCCAAATCTGTCATGAAACATAATTTTTTTTTTTTTTTTTTTTTTATTTTTTTTTTTTTTTTTTTTACTTTTTTTCTTGCCTCACAACAAATATAAGCAGCAGACTGTTTTCCAACTTTGATAATGAATCATCATATTAGTACTGAGTTCTAAAGGATCTGTGATAATGAATCCTAAAAAATTCAGCTTTGCATCCACAGCAGTAAATGCCTAATCTTAAATTATAATCAATGTTAAAACAATTATTTTAAATTGTAAAATATACCACAATATGGTACATTTTTTTCTGTTTGTTTGTGGATCAATAAATGCAGGCTTGATGAGCAGACAGAAAACTTCTTTCAAAACATTAAAATAGTAAGGGTTTACCAAGTTTGGTTCTGTACTGTATTGAACTAATCATATACTCACATAACAGGTTTGATCGCGGTCAGTCCTATTGTTAATCAGAACTCTTTTTCTACGCCCCTCCAGGCCGCATCCCGAACGCTTGAGCTGAACGTGAGGCTAACGCTGCTCCTGGAGGATCATACACCGGCGCATATCTGTCCGCAAACGCTCGGATCATGCGTGAAGGCCCGCCTCTTGGGTTGAGTTTGAGTGTGAGAAGGGGGCTGGACTTCAGGGGGCGTGGCCATGGGGATGGTCATTCCCGAGCGTCCAGAGGAAGTGTTCAACCCGTGAGGGTATGGGCTGTCAGATTATGTCGCCCAATGGAGGGTGAATCCCGCTTGTTATATCCAACAAATGAGTCAGACCGGCCCTGTCAGGCACACTCTTGAGTGTTGTAAACGATAAGACAACCAAAAAGGTGAATTTTAAAACAAGCGAAACACATAAAGAACGTTTGCAGTGGTATAACCAGGGCACCCTGCATAGGGGAAACAGATCAAACCCCACGTCAGAGAGGTGCTTGGCAATGAAGGACCACCTGTCCTATTCCATGTTCATCCTACCGGGGTGGCGGGGATGGACCGCTTATGGAACACGCCGGAAGCTGTTGGATGGTGAGCAACCTGTCGACCGCAATATAAACCGACCGCCAAATCATATTCGGTCGGATGATCCGAATTGCATCAATGACTCTGGAAACATTGTAAGATTCCAAATGGATTGCAGTGAACTTGGAATGCTGATTCTGTGAAAGTTGACGAATCCCGCACAACGACCTGGTCTTCAAGGATTCCCGGCTCTTTTTAACAAGAGGACTGTCTGCACGAAGCCAATCCACTATTAAGTGCGGATATTGAGTCTTGGCGAGGTGTATGGGCACAAGATGCAACCAACCAGCAGCCGCTTTCTAAATGCAACTGCTGTGTCTGTTTTTTCGAGAGAACAGCACATGAAAGAATTTACCGTCCACTCCACTACCTCTAAACACTATTACTACGTCTGCAGTAGAATGTTGTTGTCATCCATCATTTCGTAGTTTATATTTGCCCAGGTCAAAAAAGATCCACATCAATCTGACATAAATGCACAATGTGCCAGAAGTAAGCCAGAAGGGCTGTTTACATTTATAAAACAATCAGGTTTTATCAGCTTTTATTAATTGTGCCAAATGGTCATAACGTAATACAGCACTAACTACAATATTGGCAGCCTTTAATTAAATGGCAATGAGAGATCGCTGTAGCAGCTCAAGTTTCATCCATCATATCTTTCTCTCTTTTTTACTACTGTAGTAGTACCAAATAATCCTCAAAGGTGTATTATAATATATATTGAAGCTTACCTGAATGTCCCATCCTTTCTTCAGAAAGTCCAGACGCGGTGCAGAAGACAAGGAGTAAGGCTGGAACATGTCTCTGAATCTAATCATGTTCACCTCAGAATAACTTTCAGAAGTCAGTGTCCATAAAGCTCATCAGCCAGCTAGCCAGATAATCTAGCAATAGACGCATTTTGGTTAACATATGAGTTATATGCATGTCATAGTCACTTAACCTGTTTGTCGCATGACAAAGAAATGCAAAGAGCCAAAATAAAAATTCAACACGCTATATATTTGCATGACAAATTTTTTTTGTAAGCAGACTGGATGGTGTGACAACATTTCTATGAGCATGTGATTAGGATGCCCACTTCATCAGCCCCAGTAGCCAAGTGATTGACTGATATGATTATGGTTCCAGATATTGGCACAGATCCTGGAGTGATACATACATCCTTGGGTGGACTGTGATCCATTAGTTTCTCCATCAAAAAAAAGTTGAAAAGACGTTTGGAAAAGATCCCATGTCTCGAGGACATCTACAAGATGGGATAGAAAATTCTGATAACAGAGAATAAGATATACCATCCTATCACATTATTACTGAAATGTTAAAGTGTTAACATGCCCTGAATGAACAAAATAAAATGAATAAAACAACGTTACCTATGGCACTAAAAAAACCATTTGCGTGCTTGATTTTGTTCTTATAGTGTTTTTGTTATTTTTTTTTTTGCCTGGATCCCTGTATGTGTGTGTGTGTGTGCACGTACATTATTAGGTATAAAACTATGCTTATTAAGTTGTTGCTGTTATCCCTATAAATGATGATCCTCTATATGCTTGTAGCAGATCAGAAGATCCCTAGGAAAAGGGAGGTGGGTGATCCGAGAAATGGGGGTGAAAGGGGGGGGGAGGGAGGTGAAAAGTAAGAGGGGAGATGCGACCCCGTGGGGGGCAGCGACACAGCAGGGGGGGTAGGGGGGGGGTGGGAAAAGGGGGGGGGAAGGGTGGGAAGGAAGGGGGGGGGGAGTGAAAAAAAAAAAAAAAAAAAAAAAAAAAAGGGGGGGGGAAGGGGGCGGGAACAAACTAGAGAGAAAAGAAAAAACAGGGTGGCAAAACTATGTTAAGTCCTGAAAATCTAACATTTTTTCATTTCATTTCATATTTTTTACCTTGATGTAACATAATATTCTATTAGGTATTTATTCGCTTTTGTAGTATGCATTGAAACGGTTTTATATGTTTTTGAATTTGGGTTTATCCAGCTCATATATGTAATCGGTTCATGGCAACGGGCCACTGTTTACAACACAAGTTCTAACATACCAAAAAATAAAAAATTGATACGTTATAAAAAATTATATATTATATTATATATATAGCAGAAGATATATATACATAATATATATATATACATCTATATAGTCTACATATCATAATGATTAATTTTCTTTTTTTTTTTTTTTGTGTGAAATTTGGTCGTTATTAGAGTATACAGATGTGTACGTATTTTATCTGTCCAATTCCAAAAACAAAAGTCAAGCTTCTACTGTAATACGTAGAAGTATGACATCTTATTAACAGTAGTGAGGAGTGTGCTGTTAAACACCAATGATGTGCTTAATGTCCCGTGGAGCTCTTAGGTTTAGTATCACACACTGTTTTGTGGTCAACAATGGTCTGCAGGATTGCCCAGTACTTCAACTCCCCGCGACTGACTGATCTTGGAGAACCGACCCCACAGATCTGGACTCCCTCAGGTTTACCGTCGCACTGTTATTTTGGCTGTAGCAGGTGATCTAGTTCGCACCAAAAGTAGGTCGCCCATCCACCAGTCTGAGACTTCTGAAAGCATACGGCAGCTGTTTCTCCAGTCACTAAAAACATTTTCGGTTAAACTATTCTTTAAAAAAGACTCATCTGTGTAGGTCAATATATTCTGACGTCCATCCCATTCCTCCCACAGATGCACCAGCGTGATCTGTCCAAAGGAGGAGTCTGAATATTTGTGATCAAGAACCGCCAACAAAAAGTTTATAGTCAGGATGTTTGTACCACCATCTAGTGGGCACACAGACCAACCAGAGCGAGACACAACTGACATACGGGACAGGCTTCAAGATGTCCAACTGGTCCTGTGTTGTTTCTCTTTGCAGTCTGTGTGTTGCAGTGGAGGTTTGTAAATCGGATCCTAGAGCAATGACGGCCTGTCAGGGAGGTAACAGCCTCTTCGTTCGGAATTGGGGACGGTCGGGGGGGCGGTTTTTCTTTGGGTCCTGCCGCCCATACGCCGCCCGCGCACAGCAGTTTACTGACTTTGTGGTTTTCAAATCTCGTGCGGGGTTTTCTACGAGCGATTCCTTCAGCCCTGATCAAGATCTTATGATAGAAAACGAGTCGTGAGGTTGGAGACACGTCTTTGATGGTGCGTAGCTTGTGAACTTCATGTGACAGGCTTCTCGAACCTCTACCGTGTCTGTGTTCCTCAGCTGCTGATGTTTTGTGCGTAGGAGACGTGACGTCAACGACGTGAGATAAAACACCAAATATCAAATAGCCTACGCTCCAAATCCACCACCGCCATCATCTGGTTCTGGAAGGTCAGATGTAATTGTATTTTGTTTGGTTTTGTTATTATTATTAAACTGTCAGCATCACATAAACGTTTGTACTTTTGCAAGTCCTGGGTGATTAATGTAATTTTTTATTTTCATAAATGTAATTTTAATATACATTTATTTGGCTTTGAGCTGAAAACAAAAATGTCTTGTTTTGCTCTTTGTTTTAATCTTTTTGTTTGGTATAAATTGCAGCATGGGGTCCTTTTCGTATACAGCAAGTACACTTTTCAAACCCTCACTTAAATGTCTTAGTAACTTGTTCAGTTAGTTTGCTATACAGTGCACTAAAACCCCACAATATTTGCACTGTTAGTTTCAAATAAATGTGTTATTTATTTTATTCTATATACTTTTATGTGATAGTTTATTTTATATAGGGGTAGGTATATATAGATATATTATAGTATATATAAAGATATATTACTATATATTATAAGATGTTTTTTTTTTTTTTTTTTTATTATTATTATATAGTTTTTATATATCTAAATTTTCACCCCCCCCCCGACTCTAATTAATTTTGTGTTATTTATAAGACAGTGTTTATTTTCTTTTTCATCATCTACTATTTATTTATTTTTATTGTTTTGTCAAGTTTGTTTTTCTTTATCTTTTAATTTGTGTTTTTTCACTTGGATTGTTAAGGATTGAAGGAAATCTCACTGTTAGAATACATTAAAAAAAACAAAGAGTGCCATAAATGCATAATTTGTTTCAAAAGTCTTCGAACTAATTGTGGTGATAAATAATCATAATCATTAATAACCAGGACTCACAGTTATGTATGTAAATCAGTATATAAATTTTATGTTATATGCATTAACTATCATTTTTAATTGCTTTTTTGCCCCCCCTCCTTGAATTTATATTTGATATGCAGAGGATAGCCACTGTCAAAGACATACCTAAAAAAAAACAAGTGTCATAAAGGCATGATGTTTATGACGCCTGTGAGCACATATAGTAATAATCACGAAAGAACACAATATAGGATTGAAGGCAAACAAAATAATTGTGATTCTGACTTTTGGCCATAAATCCGCATTAACCGTGGCTTTTTATCAAGTGTTTTTGTTGTGCATAGCATTACCTAACCCCCGCCGCTTAAAACCATGGTAAAACCACTAGTAACACACAGGCTTTAAAAACACTTTAAATAAGATGACACTGAACGTGCATTCTTATTGCAACCAACCTTGCATCTTGAGAATCCCTGATTGCTCCGAATGTAATCGATGTTGACGTAGAGCGTGCTCGGTGTTTGGTGGTAATTTCCCCCCCCAAAGACGGTGTTGCTGCGATGGATGCAGAAAAGTCGAATCCGTCTGCTGCAGTTTTTGACGGAACCACCCCGCGGTACCGATGCATCGCTTCCGTCGGAGCTCTACGGTAAGCCCCTCCCCCCTCATTATATATTTAACTGTTTGTGGTGGCCTCTCTTTCTTCATTTAGATTTGGCGTTTTTCAGTTTGTTTCGGTCAGTTGCAGTGCTGGCGTATTCTCAATGATTTATCAGTGAGCCAACGGGCCCAGCACATACATTCACACAAAATAACAACATGCACAGCACCAACAAAATAAGGGAATACAACAAAAAAGCGCGAACGACAAACATGCACAACGAGCGGCACACCTAAGATCTAAGAAGAAGTCCTGTGACAGACTAAGGTGTGGTTGTTGGTGTTGTGTAAACAAAACTCCAACAAAATCAATCTCAATCAGAAAAATCTGTCTCATTCCTGCGTGCTTGCTACCATCAGTTTACAAACCGAAAAAATTGGCTCGTACCCCTGTACGAGGAATTCGGTAGCTCCGTGAGCAGCTGCAACATGGGCCAACGAAAACCGCAACAACAAGAAGTCACCGTTGATGTAGTGGCAAACTTGGGGGGGGGCAAAACCGGCTGGCACAAACTAATCACAACATGGACAGCGGATAAAGCCATGTGCTACCGACCAGATCACAAGACATCACTGGGCGCGACGACAGTGGGCACATACAAAATGCGGCTCTGCGTGAAAACGATGAGTCGGGCTGCGAGACGATCCTGGCGAACACGAGGCGTTATAAAAATCACAAATCTGTATGTTAAACGATGTTTACAAAATAAGGTTTTGTAATGGTACTCCTGCCATACAGCTTGTATGTTTTCTATCGTACTAGATCTCTAAACATCTAATGCATTTGAGGCATAATTAAGGAATTGTATATTTTCTACTATGAGCTTTTTCAGTCACGCATTATGGATGTGCACTGTGTTGGGGCTGATGAGATATTCCGTTCCCAAAAATGGCACAAAATGATACCATTATTTTGTTTTGGCGACTCTGTTCAGATAATGTCCGGTTCTGAAAATAAAAAAAAGAATCTTTTGTTTGTTGGTTTCGAACGTATCTCGGGGCATCATTAGGTTGTACAGATCATGCGCTTACCTCAATAAATCACTTTTTATCTTTCTTTCTCACTTTTGACTTTGTTTTAACGGTTGTTTTTTTGTTTCACTTTTGAAAACGCATATGTTTATTAAAAATCATGATTTGAATTGGTACATCTTGTTGAAGGTTGAAGCACTATTTCATAATACAAACAAAAAATTTCGAGTCGTACTATTATAAGAGTAGGATACAGTTTTTCCATCAAGCTGTAATTGTGACAATCATTGCTTTATATCATTTACTGAAATGTTTACAGCAATAAATATTGCCTTAAAGTAAGCGAGAATTTTGTCTCGCACAGACGTATCGGACTGGTTAAATAACTTTGCCTTCGTGTTTGTAATGTAAAAACGTATTTGATCATCTGTTGTGCACAATGAGCAACTTTTAATGAAGAAACCAACTGCATTCTACAAACAGTTTGTTGGGGTCACAGATTTAGGAAGGTAGAGATTTCAGAAAAACCGGGTTTTTCTAATCCGAGGTTTTTATGATGCTAAATTTGTCTTTCATTTTAATGTAAATTCGTGCTGACTTTAATTGTCACGCTGATCTTTATTGCCTTACAGTGTTTTTGGACAAATTAATAAAATGAACACGACCTCCTCCGATATGATGTCTTGATTGGGATTTATGTGTGTCTTTCGTCGCAGTACCACACACATACAAGTCTTCAATTTTTATTAGTAAAGGCAGGAGTTGGTACATCAAGCTTATTGGTTGGTGGCAACCAGATCAACTGTGAAATAAACAGGAAAAACGTGTCCCAAAAAAATGTGCAGAGAGAGCAGACGACTGGAGGTGAATGTAGCAAAGCACGGAAAAAACCCGGACACTGACTTTTTCTTTGAAAGATACATAATTTAATACTTTACTATTATGACGGAATGGGGGGTATTGATATGACTTTAGTTTATTCATACTATATGTGATAGAGTGGTTTCATATATATATTCTTTATTTTATACAAATGAATCTTTTTATTTATTATTACTGACTGACCAGTATTATAGGATCGGCTGTAATTGACTCAATAGTTTATATAGGTAATACAATAAGTATCATTTATCTACAATAGAACAGGTTTATTTGTTTAGATTATTCATACTAAAAATGAAATTTGTATCTATTTATTAATTATAACAAATGGTGGGGGGGTAATTGAGTAACATTTGGTTTATAATGTGTTTTGTTTCATATTTTATATTTATACAAATTTTAGTCAATAACAGGTTATTTTTTATGTGTATTTATAAAATAAAAAATTCGATATATTTATAATGCATAATTATTTTAAATAATTTATATTCGTGGATATTTATAGTTTATACAAATGGTATTTAATATTTTTATATTAATCTTAGTTGAATTATTATTATTATTATTATGAGGTGCTTATTATTAGTAATTATTATTATTATTATTATTATTATTGTATATAGTATTGAATATTATTTGTATATTTGATTTTTGTAAATATATACATACAGAACCGGAAAGCGTCACATGGGCGGCTTTCCTTTCGGCCAAACAGGGTTCGCCAATTTCGATGTAAAACTTTAAGGACGCTTGTGGTGTTTGGTATAATACTGTTTTGAGCTAATAATGTAATTTAAACCTGTATATACTTTTTTGTTGGTGTTGTTATTGTGTTAGTTGTGAGGGGTATTGTGGTGGGGGGGACTGACAGTACCTTAACTTTGCCGCAATGGAATGGCAGAGTTAAAAACAACAAGCAATAGTTCAGATGAATATATATATTCGCGAATAGGGTCTGTTTAAGAGCGGTACATGGGGGGTAAACGGTCCTCAGGATCTGTGCAGGGGAGATGAGTGGCAATTGCTGTTCTTTCCCCCTATTCTCCTTCCTCTCATTTTCTCTTCATTCCAGCCCCCTGTTTGCCCACGTGCTGCCTTGCCCACACAACAATCCTTCAGAGGTCAGGCTGGAGGGGTCACACAAACCTCTAGACACTGCCGGGTTCAGAGGGGTGTGGCTTTCTGCCGAGGGGGCGGGGTGAGAAGGGTCTTAGAATACATGCCGGATCTCCTTTCGCTCTGTTGTGAGAATCTCACATTGATTTTATCCCTTATTGATCAGATCTCCTGTATTAGCATATTAGCAGCTGCTGTTTACAAAATCAAATGGAACTAATGACATGGTTTTTCCACAAATACAGATTACTCTGTTCAACAACCGATTGAGGGTTTTTTTCACATTTTTATTGCAAGATTTATTAAGTTTTTATTGTGACATAATTATTAATGCTGATTATTATTTTATTATTATTATTGATCATCAGGGGGGGGGGGGGGGGGTGATATTCTCATTATTCACATATATATGCATATTTATGTGTGTATTTATATTATATATAATGTAGCTGTTTTATAAATAAAATTTAAATTAAGTAAATAAAAAGTTAAATACATTTTTATTAAGATTATACTGTCCATTTGTAAAATAATTATATATTAATATATAAACAATCAATAATTTCACACATATTTTTAGGATACATTATATTTATGTTCATGGTTAAACTAAATAAGATATATTTAAATATTAAATAATGAATTATATATATTATATATATAATAAAAGTATGATGGATAGTTAATATTACAGATAGATGGAAATCTGTGATGAATTAATTTATCCACGCAGGACCATTTAAAATGAAACAATGAGGGGAAAAGATCAATTCTAGGATAAAACACCCCAGCAGAGAGCTTTTGTGGTTTTTAGACCTGGCTTTCGGTGAGTTTTTGATGTTTCTCTGTGTGTGCCTGACTGTGAGAAACTGAACTCAGGCTCTTCCTCCTGATCTTCACTAACAGGATGCATTGTTCTCCTGAGCTGAACTGAATTGTCCGGAGGGAGAGCAGATCAATACTGCAAGCTTGTCGAGCTGAACACATCGATACTGGCCAGATCGGGATCTGGTTTTCATCAGCTGGCAGAAACCAGTGCTGTTAACACTCATTCTGTCTGAAATAACTGACCAACAACACACACACACACACACACACACACACAGACACACAGACACCAGACACACACACACACACAAACACACACACCCAGACACACCAGACACACAGGACACACACACGCACACACCGAACGCACGGGGGCACAACACACACACTCACACTCACAAATACACACACACACAAGCACACACACTCACAAACACTCACACTCACACACCAGCACACACACACACACACACACAGCTCACACTCGACACTCGAGAAAGCACTCACGGGGAAACACACACCACACACACTCACACTCACACTCACACACAGCACACGACCACACACACAGCACACACACACACACACACACACTATAAACACACAGCACAAACACACACACACACACACCCCCAAAGTGAGGTTGGGTCGGATTCAACTCACACACATTTACCCTCAAACTACAGCTAAATACACACAAAATAAAATAAAAAAATGGGAAAAAAAGAAAAAACAAACACACACACACACACACAACACACACAGACATACACCGGACAACAAGAGAACAAGTGAACACACACACACAAACACACACACACAAACCATTACACACAGACACACAGACAACACACACACACATATTTCATCACACACACTCACACTAACGCACTCAGACCCAGACACAGACACAGACACACACACACAACAGACACCACACACACACACACACACACACACACACACACACACACAGACACACACACACACACACACACACACACACACACACACACACACACACACACACACACACACACACACACACACACAGACACACACACAGACACACACACAGACACACACACACACACACACACACACACACAGACACAGACACACACACACAGACACAAAAAAAAACAGACACACACAACACACACACACACTATACACACATACACACTCACACACACACTATACACACACACAGACACACACAAACACACACACACACACACACACACACACACATACACACACACACACACACACACACAGAGACCACACACACACACACAACAACACAACAGACCACACACAGACACAGACACACCACACACACACACACACACACACACACACACACACATACACACACACACACACACACACACACACACACACACACCACACACAACACACAGACACACACACAACACACACACACACACAGACAAACACACACACACACACACACACACCAGACACACACACAGACCCGGGGCTAGTTGTCACAAGATCAGATTCAGGAGTCTTCAGTGACACAGGTGCTTTGTAGATTTGTGTGTTGGATGAAGGAAAGTGAAATTGTTGAAGATCATTTGAGACAGATTCAGAGATTTGCTCTGATATGTTTTTATCTAATGCAGTTACATTACTTTCTGAAGTGAGATTTCAGTGTTCAGATGCTGTTCTGGACAGCTGCAACAAAAATGTCAATATCATCTGGTTCAGTAATTTGGAAATATAATAGGTTACAGATTACAAGTTACCCTATTTAAAAATGTAATAAGTAGTGCAACTATTTCAGTTACTTTATTAAAATAATGTAACTGATTAAATTTGATTACTTTTTGATCACTTTTCTAAATTTCACGGTTTACTGTCAAAATCTTATTAAGATTGTAATAATTTAATTTTAAATTACAGCCACCACAGATACAGATTTAAAATCATAACTTTTAAGATGTATACACACACACACACACACACACACACACACACACGTATATGTGAAGATTATTATTTATTAACACAAATAGTTCTGATTTCCTTAATATTGTTTTGATTTATTTTAAAAAATCTAAACGATTATTGATGATTTTGAAAAACGTCTTTCAGTCATTAAGAATGTATACAACACGCACACACACACACACACACACACACACACATTATTACACGCACACACACACACACTCTCTCACACACACACGTATATATATGAGGGTAAAATCTGCTCGTGTTTATATCCTGCTCATGAATATCAATCTTTGAACACCTGTTTTCAGAAGTGGGGAATCCCTGTGACGTCACGCCGGGGTTCCGCTGGGCGGAGGAGAGGAATCTCCTCACTCAGTCCTGATGAGCCGCGTCACGCCGCGAGCTCCGGGATCGGTGTTCGTCCGCGGAAGTAGTGCGCGAGCAGCGGCCAGCAGCATCGCGCGCTCCGTTCAGTCAGAAGTGTGTGGAGCTCGAGTCCGCGACCCACGGGCTCAGGCATGCGCGAAACACCAGAGTAAATGGCGTCTTTTTAAAACGGATTTTATTCCAGCGTTCTGCTGTTTCTTGCAGTGTTTCTGTCAGTCTCAGGTGAGCGTTTATCTCATATCTGCAGGAACAGGAATGAGTTATGAATGAACTTCAGTTGCATCTCGGACGTGTCAGGATGTTTCGTGACGTTTGAAAGTTAAATGTGCAGGACGAGCGATTTTCTGACCTATATATAAAAAGATCATAAAATGTATGTTTAATTGCACTTATTCTTAAATATGTGATTGCATACAACTGAATTAATTGTCAGAGCGTTAAACACATGCAGAAAAATCCACTGATTGATACATTGATTTGATTCACTCACTGCGCATGCGCGCGCAAACACAATGTAACAAACTTCAAAGCAGCGGGGAAATTATGCAAATGTTCTTACGTCACAATGTCTTACACATTCTCATTTTATCTAAATTTTTAAATTTCACAAACATTCTTGCATTATATTATGCATAACAAGCTGCTTCATGCATAATCAGATAATAATATCATGAAGTTTCATGCATATTGAGAGGTGAATGTTTATGAACATCAGATAAGTGAATCATAATCTGAAATATAGCTTTTTAATATAAAGAAAGCTATGTGAGCTATCACTTTGATATTAACAAGCTTTCTTGCACAATATGATGCAGATTAGATTATTAGTGAATAGTTACATCATAAAGCTTTTTTCATATTCATGCATTTTCATATCTGAATTAATACAATATGACTGCTGATATGTTAAACGTGTATAATAGTTGAAACATTTTATATTGTGAAAATGACACCAAGTGTCCATATTTTGTAAATGTTTTTTTCTGTTTTCTTCTTCCTTCTCTTTATTTCTCCTTGTGCACAAAAATGAAGAGTGTTGCATCTTTAAAAATGCTCAGATGTTCCCAAGTCATAATTGCATAAGATTAGATTCTAGAAATGTTCTTTTTGAACGTGTTTTTATTTCTGTTTTTATTCTCCTGCTTGTTGCTCTGCTCTCATAGCAGCTCTAGTCACGGTGGGCTGCTAAATGTCTAGTGAATTTCATGCTGGGAATAAATTACAGCTCTTCTTTAGACGAGGATCGAGTCTCTTCTGACTTTATGAGCCATGAATAAAGGGATTACGGCGAGTAATCCATCAGGTCAAATATGATTACAGCAACTCAACCTGCTGCTGCTGCTTTATCTCAGTCTCACTCGCTTTCTTCTCTCTGTCTCTGCAGGTGTGACGAGTTTTAGTGAGCTGTTTTTTATAAAGGAGCCCCATGATGTGACGGTGATGAGGAGGGACGCTGTGATTTTGGACTGTCAGGCCCACGGCGAGGCTCCCATCGGCATCCGGTGGCTGAAGAACGGAGCGGCGCTCACAGAGTCGGAGCGTGTTTACCTGCTCACCAACGGCTCTCTGTTCATCTCAGAGGTGGAAAGCCGTAAGGACAAATCAGATGAAGGCTTCTACCAGTGCCTTGCCCAGAACAAATATGGATCTATTCTCAGCCAGAGAGCCCGCTTGACTATCGCAAGTAAGATGCATTGGTGTTTTTGCCCCGATACGTGTCAGGGTTGCTCAGATGTCTTTTGCAGTTAAAAGAATAGTTCACCCAAAAATGAAAAGCTGCTGAAAGTGAACTCACCCTCAGGACATCCAAGATGAAGATGAGTTGTTTCTTCATCCAACCCATTAAAGGAATAGTTCAGACAATTGCTCTGCAGTGAATGGGTGCCGTCAGAATGAGAGTCCAAACAGCTGATAAAAACATCACAATAATCCACAGCACTCCAGCAGTTAACATCTGGAGAAGAGAAAAGATGAAACAAATCCAGGATTAAGACGTTTTTAACTTCAAACCATTGCTTCCGGCTAAAATACGAGTCTGTAATCCATAAAACACTTCCTTCAGTGATAAAGTCATCTCGTCTGAATCAGGAGAGAAATCTGCTCAGATCAAGTAGAAGTAGCTCTAAACAAATATGTGGGTGTATTTTGAGGTGAGAGGAGAACATAAAATGGACTTTTTTACTGGAGGAAGCTTTATGGATTACAGACTCGCATTTTAGCCGGAAGCGTTGGTTTGAAGTTAAAAACGTCTTAATGACTGATTTGTTTCTTACAAACACACAGCTTTTGTCTTCTCCAGATGTTAACTGCTGGACTGGAGTGGTGTAGATTATTGTGATGTTTTTATGTTTTTATGTTTGTTCTGTTTGAACTCTCATTCTGACGGCACCCATTCACTGCAGAGCATTCATTGCTGAGCAAGTGATTTAATGCTACATTTCTGTAAATTTGATGAAGAAGCAAACTCATCTACATCTTAGATATCCTAAGGTTGAGGATGTTTTCAGCAAATCTTCATTTTTGTGTGAACCTTTAAATCGACTACAGCTCTATCAACCTAAACTAACACCAGAGATCACGTTAGGTTCTGCAACAAGCCCTTTTCTTATCAAGATTCACTCAGAGCATAGATTTTTCCTATGGCATCAGCTCTAACTGGACCTTTATTTTTAAGATTATGTGTGTGTTTATGGCATTTTCTGTCCTGGCTGAACGCTGGAATCTGAGTTCCTGACTTATTCACGGACACACAGAGGAAGTGCGGTGTGATGGATGAGGCTCATTATTTACTGTGCCGTCAGAGTCTGACAGCAGATTTACAGAACAGAATCAGCACTAATGCGTGTCGACAGAAAGGTCAAGATGACAGAGATAGACCCACAGACAGACGGACAGATTAATGTTCAAAAGATTAGGGTCGGTAAGATTTCTTTATGTTAAATACTGCGTCTGACAGACGCTTTAATTCACAACATTTATTTGGTGTTTTATTGAATAAAAACTGTAAAAATGTGAAATATAATTACAATTTAAAAGAACCGTTTTCTATGTGAATATCTGTTAAAATGTAATTTATTTCTGTGATGCGCAGCTGTATTTTCAGCATCATTACTCCAGTCTTCAGTGTCACATGATCTTCAGAAACATCATTCTAATATACTGATTTGCTGCTTTTTTTCTGATTATTATCAATGTTGAAAACAGTTGTGCTGCACAATATTTTTGTGGAGGAAAACCGTTTGTGGAAACCGTGATACAGTTTATTTCAGAAATTTAAAAAGAACAGCATTTATTTGAAATAGAGATCTTTTGTAACATTATAAATGTCTTTGCTGTCAGTTCTGATCAATTTAATGCATCCCCGCTAAAAAATGAAGGACAGCATAGTGAAACTTGGTGAAAAAATCTGCATCTGATAATTTAATTGGTTTGATTAAGCAGATGTTTTAAAACATGCCATATTCAAGATTTATTTTTGAGAAGTCTTTTTTTATTCCACCGTGTTTCAGAAAGCATTAAACAGTCATTTTTTTTTACAAATTCTTGATGAGAGTGTAATCAGAATGAGATTAGTCTAATAAAAATCAGTCAGGGTTATTGGCGATAATCTGCTCAAATGATTGGTTAATGTGTGATACAGATAGCTGGAGGATAGATGTGTGTGTTAGTGTGTGTCAGTCCTGCGCTCGAGGCCTCGCGGCTGTGTGAGAATGTGTCCATTGGTGTGTAAATGAAGGCCGGCAGGTTTGAAAAGCTCAGCTTGCGGAGGACACTAGTGCCCCGGTGTTAAAGAGCACATGACCCCTATTTCACAGCGCTCTGCCTTTATATCAGCACCTCCTGACCGCAGCCATTGTTCCTGCTCTCCTCTCCTCTGTGTGTGTGTGTGTGTGTGTTTGACAGGCGCTCTCCTCTCCTGAGGCTGTGTGTCGTGCTGTGCCTCTTCAGGACAAAAGCGTGTGTTTCTTCTGCTCTCGCTGCATTCTCTCATTCAGAGCGAAACTTGAGCTCTAGGCAAATGTTTGCACAGGAAGTGACTGTTCTAGAGGAGTTTTCGCTAGGCTGGGTTGTCACTATGAAACATTTTCAGCGCTTGAAATAAAGATTGTTCATCTCCAAGCTTTTCACTTTGTGAGATTTATGGTACTTTTAGGTCTTGATTGAACTGTTTCTGTCACAGACATGATCAAAAGAACAAAGAACAAGCAAACCTTTTCCACAGGAAAGTAAAATCACAGATGCACCTTCAAATCTCGATTGTTTCTTTTTGATAGGAAGTAATATGATGTAGTAGAAAACTGGTGGATTGGTTTTTCTTCTTTGGTTTTTTTGATGTTGTTTTGTGAGAAAATTACTTTTGTAGTTTTAGAGTTTCAGAAGAAATCTCAACAATGTCTCAAAGGTGCTCAGATTTGCCAAGTAAACAAAGTCTGCAGTCCTTAATATTTTTTAAAATAAATATTTTTTTTCTAGTGTTTTTAATATATTTCACATTTTTTATATGTTAATATATTTTACTTTTTATATATATTATATGTATGTATATGTAAATGTGTATATGTATGTGTATATATATATATATATATATATATGTATATATATTCTCATTAAATTCTTCAAAAAAGATTAAATGATCCGAGTTGCTCAACACACTTTTATTTTATTTTATATATGTTTTTTTCTTGTTCTATACTCCTATACTGGATGACAACTAGTTACTCATTTTGGGCTGCTTTTAATTATAAAATTTAAGGTGAAATAAAAGTTGAGAGAAGACAAAATTGATATCTACTGTAAATGAAGCATAACTGGGATCTCCATGAAGTTTACTGAGCTATTAAAAAGAAACATTTCTGTTTTTGTAGTTTGCACACATGCAGGTGTTTAGGATGTTTATGTCTCGCCTCTATTCTCGTTTTAGGAGTGTTTTTTGGCGGTGATGTCGGTGGTATGTTTGCAGGTGTTTGAGAGCTGTAGCGGTGCCTCACTGCTGTTGTAAATCTCTCCTAATGAAGTCTCATTGTGTAACAGGACAGTTTTAAGAAACTGAAGGGGGAGGAATGCAGCACATTTTACAGAGTGACAAAAATATGACACTCTCCTGCCCTCCGCTGCAACCCCGAGAGCCCACGTGCACATCTATAGTGTGGGGTTTACAGAGAGAGCATTATGGGAATGGAGAGTAGTTGTGTGTTATAAAGTAAAGGCAGCGAGTGGTTTTACAGGCTGGTTTTAAAGGAGCATTTAGAGTCTTTCTACAGACTCTTCTAAAAGCCTGTAAAAATTTGCAGCCAGGTACCTGTGAACAGACCGTCAAGATGGACAGCGAAGGTGCTTGAAGGAAACTGTGGGGGTTATTATCAGCTCACTTTCTGAGTTAAAACACATTTGAGTTAAAAAACGTGATCAATGGGACAGTATAATGAATATGGATGATATTTTTTCATTGTTTTCATTGCAATACAATTATTTTATTAAGATAAAAATGCTAAATAATAATATTATATATATTTAAAACTTTATGCATATATATATTAAAACTTTAGTTAATATATATTAATATGTATATATTAACTTAAAACTTAAATGTGCATGCAGCTTTAATTATTTAATGCATTTTTAATGCAACTTTAAGGATTTTTTATGCATTAAAATGAGAAATATTCATTATATTCATTATGCATTAACATAGAAAATATAGTTTGTGACGGGTTGTTTTGAAGGGCTGGTTTTGTGAAACGGCCCCTCTTAAAATAGTCTTTATTCTGATTAATTTAATGCTCAATTTGCATGCAATTAAGTCATTTAATGTACAAACTTTAATTATTTAATGATTTTTTTTTGTTAAAACTTTACGGATTTTCAGGATTTTTTATGCAGTAAATGTTAAAAAAAAAAATATATATATACGTATATGGCATATATATTATATAATTATATATATATATATATATATATATATATATATATATATATATAATATATATATATATATATATATATATATATATATATATATATATATATATAACATAATTTATTATGCTGATTAATCTGTTTGCATGCAATTAAACAACAACTGTTAAATGCATAATAAAAAAAACACAAATGAAATACTTTGAGGATTTTTTCCTACAGCTCCCAGCTTTCTTGCACAAACACACACTCACATAAGAGTTGAAGTCCTGGTTTTATGCAGTGAGTTGAGCTGGTGGTCTAAATGTGATTGCTTTCTGCTCCGCTAGTTTGCTGAATTCGTGAAAAGCTTTTTTTTCTCTCCGGCTCCTTTTGTCCCATCTGCCCCCAGCTGCCCCGGCCAAAAAAGCAGATTTCTTTGGGGGCATTTGTTTGACCAGATCGAGCTGGTCAGGACAGCTTGCGCTTTGCACCATGGAAGAGAGAAGTATGCAGGGTTTTAGTAAAGTTTTGATTTCAGCTAGTTTGTCTTGTTTGGGATGAGAAGTGAGAGAGTCCAGAGGTTGAGTGTGATTTTAGCACCATTATGCGCGGTGATGGAGGTGACACACTTTCTTCTTTTCATCATGCTTGTGTTTTTGACACCACGTGTTGGCAGATGCTGCGAACATGTGTGTGTGTGTGTGTGTGTGTGTGTGTGTGTGTGTGTGTGTGTGTGTGTGTGTCTGTGGAGGAGAGAGAGAGAGAGAGATTGATGGTTTCCACAATGTTTAGACCTTTTGCCCTACTCACCTCTACTCATCTATCAGTCACTATCACACGTTTACTCAGCTATCTAAATGAGGACATACCTTCATCTATTGTCTAATATAAAACTGATTAGATGAACCCAATTAACCCAAACCCTACCACTAAAAGAAAACTATTTCCTTTTTATTAGAAAGAGCGAGAGAAGGGAAAAAAATTCTAATTGTCTATTTCTGTGTATATATTATTCATATAATATATATATATAATATATATATATAATATATATATATATACATATATATTTATATATATACACACATAAACACACACATATATATATATATATAGATATATATATATATAAATACACATATATATACACATATATAAATACATTTAAAATATTTATTTTAAATTTAATATTAAATGTTTATATATATATATATATATATAAATTGAAAAAACATTTATTTAAATGTAATACTGTAATACATATATATAACATGTATGTTTATATAAATATATATTATGCCCAATAATATTAATAATAAGAAGAAATAAGAAAAAGCTTGTAGGATTTGTAGGTTTTAAATATTGTGAAGATGATCTCATGAACATTGTGAAAGGTCTTAAAGTCCCTCACTGAATGTAAGTCCACTGTGTGTGGAGACGGCGGGGTCAGCGCTGATGTCAAAGGTGGCCTTCTTCAGCAGTTTAAAATTAGAAACATGCCTGAGTTTGTGACTCGCGCCTCTTGTTTTGAGGCCTGGTTTTGGGGAAACGGCCCCCTCTTGCTGATGTACTGTCCCGAGGGCCTCTAATGTGTTCCTAGAATTCCTGGAATTGATGTGGAAACAGTTAGTGGCTATTATCTCAAATGCATTATAACATCATTGTGACACTGTGATTTTAAAGTAGATGCTCTGAGTGGTTGATGATGAAAATAGCATACATTATATTCTTTAAAAGTCATGTTTTTTTGCTAAGCGATGCTTCAGGCCTCCGGAGTCAATACTAACCAGGATAATGAGTCAAACCTGAAGCGTCTGAGTTTGAGAGGAGGATGTTTTGAGGGACTTCAGAGGGACCAAAAGGCTTTAGCTCACAGTGTGGCGTTGTGTGAAAGGTTTCCATGGTTTCTCTAAGTGGCGGTCGGAAAGGTCAGAGGTTGCTTTAAATCGCCCCAGCAGGTTGTGTGCAGGGAAACACAGCAGCGGGGAGAGAAATATATTCCTCTTAATAACAGACAAAAAAACATGCCAGCGTCGATCAGCTCATCTCTCTGGATATATAAGCACGGCTCATGTAGATTTATGAATCCTGACCACCATGATACTGACACAATGTAGTCCTGAGATACTGAGGCTGTGCTACAGGACTATTAGCATGGGCACTTTATAACACTGTGAATAATTCTACACATTAGCTTATTTTCCATCAGTAAGTTAAATTTTACAACACTGCTCTGTGTAACAGGCCGAATGAAAAAGTGCAACTTTGTGTTTTCTTTGTGTAAACTTAGGCCATTCAGATCGTTGCATTCGCTTCGGTGCTCATCAAACAACAGCCAATCCTTAATATTTACTTTCAAACTTTTGCTTACATGTTGCTTTACTTCATTTTTAACATTTTTAATTTGGATTAAAACATGCCAGCCCAGAAAACATATCTAGATGTTTTTTGTTGAAAATGTTCTGATGCTTTATTTATTATTCTTCATTCTTTTTATTTATTTTTTTGTTTGTTTCTCGTATTTAAATATTAAAGGTTTATTATGTTATTTAAAAAAAATAAAATAATAAAAAATTATAATTATAAAAAAAAATATATACAAAAAAGTTTTTCCACTTTTTGTGCTTTTTAAATTTTTTTTGTGTGTATTGTTTTTATTGTTATTTAAAATGTTTTAAGGGTTATTTATTTTATTTAAAATATATATATAATTATTTTTTTTAAAAAATTAATAAAAATGTATAATTGTTAAGACAATAGTTAGCTTATCTTTTCAAACTTTGTTTTTGTAAAATAATTCAATATTATGATAAAAGCTTTCGAGCAATTATTATTAAAACGTTAAAATTTTGTGCATTTTTATAACATCTTGAAACTAAAATTTCTGCTGATTTGCAAAAAAGAGGCCTTTTCTTGCCCGTGATTTGATTATGCTGAGTTCAAAAAAATATCAATAAAAACTTTCCACACGTACAGTTTTTTAAATAGCATGTATCAACTTTAATGCACTTATGCACAAAATAAAAAAAGTATTCAAAAATGTTGGTTTAACTTATAGTCTGTAAAGGAGTGAAAAAGTGGCATAAAATAATGTCATGCATGTGAAAATGGGTGAGAAGTGAACAAACAGTTGTAATCTGGCTCAGATTCAGACAGGAATCATGTGTTTGTGGTGTTTTTCTTCTTCACCGCATAAATGGTTGTAAAAGCAAAAATGCTGTGAAAGCATATTTTGTGAGAAAGTGTGAAAGTAAAATAGCCACTATTTTTAAAATCGGCACCTCAAAGTGACTAAGAAGCGAGTGCTGGATTTGATTCAGCAGTACGGTGATATCAGTGCTTTGTAGCCTCCTGCACGCATGCGTTAATGTTTCTCTCTGTATCATGAGCGCACCTACAAACGCTGTCTAAGCAGGCGGTGTGAGTGCTACTCTACATGTATTTGATCACAGATATTGCTCTCTGGGTGACCATCTGACCTGTTGCTCTCCAGCGGATCAGATAAGACCACAATAGCGTGTGCGGTGTTTTCAGACCTCGGGGGGGAGATAAGGGTCTCGGGATATTCTCCGGCCTCCCTGCCCCCATACGGCTGAGAGGCTAAAGGCCACAGGGAGAGGTCCTGAGCGTGGCCTCTGATTGGATGATGAGGGGCCAATTCTGGCATCTGATTGGCCGGCGGGGGGTCCTGCGGTCAGGGGCTGTAACTGGCCTGCTGGACGGACAGACTGATTGACCTGCACAGCTTTTGGGCTTTTGCATTCTTCCATTCTGTTCCACAGCCGAAGCATTCTTTTGCCTCTCTGCTGTCATTTCTCTAAAGCAGGAGCGAGAGGTGAGGTCAGGTCACGACACAGCGGGACTGTGTTTTGTCACCGCGCTTGTGCATAATGCATCTGCTTATAAAACCTTAAAACATCTCAAATTACTTTTGCATTAAAGATGGATTAACTAGCATACTACATTACGGCAGTTTTAATGTTGTCAAAGGTTGCATGTTAGTGTGTCAGAACGTCTCCATCGGTCTCTAGAGGATAAAGCTGAGATGCTAATGAACAGCTTTCAGTTTAACTCTGAAGTGATGATGATGTTAAGTGATGTGTTTTTACCTTGACAGAAACACTGTGTAGTGTGTGTGTGTGTGTGTGTGTGTGTGTGTGTGTGTGTGTGTGTGTGTGTGTGTGTGTGTGTGTGTGTGTGTGTGTGTGTGTGTTGAAGGCTGAAATGTCAGTATGGTGGTGGCGTCTCTTACCTGCACTAACAGATCTTTTAGGGCTCTTGGTAATGATCCGCTTTCAGAAAACACTTACACACTTACACACTTGTATTGCTTTTATGTTGGTGGCGTATCTTTCGTTGAATAAGAGATATTTTGGGGGTGTTGGTGAAAGTTTCATCCCTGTCTGGATATGTATTATTTTAATATCAGTCTGTTGAAAGCAGTTAAATGTGTAAGTAAACTGCATAGAAATAATCCCCCCCCCCCAATGTGGCTTGAGTGAGAACAGTCAGAATTTGTGTGATTTTTTTATATCTGATCTGGACATTCATCATAATTAGATGCTTGATTTATCCTTGACATGAATCATAAAATAATGCATAAAATTATATATAAATTGCACGATATATGAAAGATAAGAAAATTATATTAAATATGATTTTATTATTACCGTATATAACAACAACAATATATTATTATTATTGTTATTAATGTTTAATTTATTGTTTGTTATTAAATAAAATTCATTGCATTTATTTAATATATGTATTTATTTTTAAGAATATATATATATATATATATATATATAAAATTATTATTATTACAGTGTTTTTTTTTTTGTGAACATCTGTTTGGTATGGACCACATCCAAAAGATCATGTTGTAAATTAATGTTTGAAAGTGAGTATTGTTAAAAATATTTCTACTCTTATCGTGAATGATTTCTTAGTGCAGGGTTATACCAATGAAAAATATTTGTCTTCATAATCTTTCATCAATTGTGATGCAGCTTACTCCACTTTCTAAAACCACTTTCCCTTCATCTGATGTCAACCAATCAGTGCAGGCGGTGGATCAGTCCCCCTCAATTACCAATAAACTATGAAACAGACACCTGTTTTTCCTCACTGAATGTCATGTTTCAGTGGATTTCAATGTCATATTTTCAATGGAAATATGGGGTTTCATGTTGAGTAGTTTATATATATACTGGCTTGCAATGATCTTTCTCTCTCTTAGTGAAAAGTTGAGTGTTTTTAGGGTTGGAATGGCTGTAAAGTTGCACATCAGGTCCCTGGTGTTGCCGTGGTAACCATTGTCCCTCTCTGACCTGCCCGCTGACCCTGTGTGTACTGATCCACAGACCTGTGCTGCTCTGAAAGCATCTCCTGAGCGAAGGAGAGGGACTCGCCGAAACGGAAGTGTCCACTTCTAGTGTTGCTCTGTTGTGTTAGTGGCTTCGTTTCTGGTTCATGTTTGGTGGCCCCGGGGTGCCTGAGCAGGGATGAGCTCACTGCCGCTCAGGATTTTGTTGAGGTCAGAGGTGAGTAGGTCAGGTCAGTCGGGAAGGGACAGACTCACAGATCCCTCATAATGCTGCTTTAGCAGCTGCACAGCCAAACACAAACTAGATCAAGTTGTAGTTTTATAAACGAAAAGATTTTTGTTCACCACGGAATAAAAAATAAAAAATGGCAGTTTTGACTTTTTTTCCTCAGTTTATATGAACTTATGTCTTGCAATTCTGCATTTATGTAATTTCTCAGAATTGTGAGCAAAAAGTTTTAACTTTGTGAAATAAACTCAGATTTGCAAGAAAGTCTGAATTGTGAGATTAAAAATCACAATTCGAACAGAGAGAGTTTGGAAGCATCCAAAGTGCTTCCTCAGTCTGTCAAAACTCTGTTGGGATCTTTTTGTCCGGATGATGTACTTAAAGGGATACTCCACCCCAAAATGAAAATTTATCATTAATCACTTAATATCATGTCATTCCAGTCCCGTAAAAGCTTTGTTCGTCTTCAGAACACAATTTAAGATATTTTGGATGAAAAAACTGTGAGGCCTGTGACTGTCCCAATAGACTGCCAAATAAATAACAGTGTCAAGGTCCAGAAAAGGTATGAAAGTCGTCGTCAGAATACTCCATCTGCCATCAGACGTGCAATTCTGGGTTATATGAAGCGACGGGAACACTTTTTGTAAGCGAAGAAAACAAAAATAACGACTTTATTCAACAGTTCCTTTGTCAACAGTCTCTTTTGTGTCTCTCCATTTCACTGTATGCTCTTCTGTGTCATCCGCGCCCAAGGATGCACTTGTTTTCTACGTGTATTTAGCTGTGATTTGACACAGAAGAGCATACGGTGATATGGAGAAAATTGTTGAATAAAGTCATTATTTTTGTTTTCTTCCCTTACAAAAAGTGTTCCTGTCGCTTCATATAACCCAGATTGCACGTCTGATGGCAGATGGAGTATTCTGAAGACAACTTTCATACCTTTCTGGACCTTGACACTGTTAGTTACTTGGCAGTCTATGGGACAGTCTCAAGCCTCCAGGTTTTCATCCAAAATATCTTAAATTGTGTTCCGAAAACGAACGAAGCATTTACGGGTTTGGATTTCATCCAAAATATGATTAATGACAAAATTTTCATTTTGGGGTGAGTATCCCTTTAATGTGTGTTTTATTAAAAACTCAGTTCACAACATGCAATTTGTGATTCGTAGAAACGTCTAGTGTGTGTGAGACAGGAATTGCATTTGACAAAAATTTTATCCAAATGACTTCAATTGCAAGGTATGCATTTTATCTCATGCATTCAAATAGACTATACATACTATTTTTTTTGCATGTATGCATGTAGAATTTGTACCCTATTTTTTGATATATTATCATATTCATATACTGTGGTATTTATACGCTACTCCTTCTTTGAAGGATAACTATAGTACATATCCAAACAATATGTGTTTGTCAGTGTTGATGGTAGTTCTTTGTTATTGGAATGATGATTTTAACCAGTATTAGCACACAAACACACCACGCCTGCATTCCAATAACACCTCTCTGGGTCCCAAAGATCACCAGAACTTTGTCCACAGTGTAGTTTGATTGACATTCTAAGAACTGTCAATCAACACACCTGGTTTTCCAGAATAGGAGCTTTATGACTGGTTGAATTATGTACGAAGCTTTAATTCTGTTGTGATGATGACTTCCTGTCAGTGATTATCACAACACCACAACATTCAGGCCTGAGGCTGATTTTTTGTGATTATCTCATCCTAACATGAAATTCATACTGAGGTCTGGTATGTATGGCAGATCTTCCACTGATTCCTGTTAACTAATTACTGACCCGAGGCTTTTTCTTTACAAGGGTTGGAGGGGACGTGAGGGGACGATCCTAATGGCTCTGGGGGGTTTTTTTATGGCTGTTAGCTTGAGAAAGCCAGACTGGAGCGCAGCATCGACGTGAAGGCCTCACTGAAGAGACCACCGTCTGGAGCCTCACTAAAGAGGCACGTTAAACAAACATTCATGTCTGGAGCCTCACTAAAGAGGCACGTTAAACATTATCACTCAGAAAGCCACAGAGTCTTTTTTTAAAAGGGATGGAGCCGGGGTTATTATAGTTAACTAAAACTAAAACCATTAAAAAAAAGTGCTTCTTGAAATGAAATGTTTTAAAAATGTAAAACTTATGCCATTTCTCATTTTTAATTTAGTTTAACTTGATGTACTAAAATAAACTACCACAACTGAAACTGAAAAAAAGAAACTGTAGACATATAACAAAAACAAAAAAATGACTAAAACTTTATTAAAAATAATAACAGAAAATAAAAATAAAACTATTAATGAAAACTATAATATTCTCATTAACTTGGTCTTTATTTATGCACCTGTGCTTTGTTTTGTGTTTTTTTTTTTTTAATGCCATTGCTTTTTTTTTTTATTTTTTTTTTTTTTTTTGTAATGTATTGCACCCTATATTGATATGTGTACTGTATATATAAATAAATTATTATATTATAGAATTATATTAAATTATATCTAAAGTTTAAAAAAAAAAACACAGTTTAAGACTTTAATTTTCATCAAGTTTTTCTTTTATTTTGTTAAAAAAGTTTAATAAATGCATGATGTTTCTGAAATCAATAAGTAATAATTGTCTTTTTTTTTTTTGGCCATAATCGAGCATCCCTACCCTTAAATATCTCTAAACATGATGACTTTCTAATAGAGCACAAATGTTTTTGTCAGAGAAACACGTGAAGGTAATAAGCAAAAGGGTTTTGTTTGGAGAGCGGACACACACACCACACACACACACACACACACACACACACACACACACACACACACACACACACAGAAGTGTTACCAAAAGGTGTGTGTTGTGCTAGCGTGAGGTGTGTGCTGCTAGTGTTTATCTAAAGCTTTTGGTTCAGATTGAGGTGTGTGTTGTGCTAGCGTGAGGTGTGTGCTGCTAGTGTTTATTTTGTTTCTCTCATACATCATTGGCATCTGAACTTGTTCAAATTTGCCATTAACACAAGACATTATTGATTCACAGCTCAAAAAGTGGCCACTGATATCCTTAGTGTCTGAAGAAGAGGCTGACTCTCAGATAGATGATGGTGACTATTTTGTTATCTTTCCGCAGGTTTATCCTCCTTCACTCAGCAGCCAGCATCAATCACGGTGATGGAGGGATCCGTCGCACGATTCACCTGTAAAATCCCGGCCACGCCCCCTCCAATCATCACCTGGGAGTTTAACAGAGTCACTTTACCACAGGCCACTGAAAGGTACAGCTCCGCCCACCTACTAGAAGGAGGAGGGGCTTAGTGTTGACCACTTACTCTTGCTTTATTTTGCTCATTTAATTTACTGTAATACATATATAGTATGTCCGTTCCACAATTATTTCAAATTTGACATTTATTTTTGACATTTTACTCTGTACATTAAAAACATTTTATCATATGTTTGCATGTCTCAATCCAGAATCACAGTGCTTCCCAGCGGCGTTTTACAGATTCAGGGAGTTGAACGGGCTGATGCTGGGAGTTACCGCTGTGTGGCGACTAATATCGCCAGTCGACGCAGGAGCTCTGAGGCCGTGCTAACCGTGACCGCAGGTTAGATAAACACATAAGGAGTTGTTTTATGCACAGTACTGTATTAAATATGCATCATTAGCATTTCCTCTCGTTTTGCTTCTCAATAGCTCCGTCTCCCAGAGTTCCTCTAAGGCCTCGCATCATCGCCGGTCCGCAGAATCTGACCGTAGCGGTTCACGGCACGGCTCTGCTGGAGTGCATGGCGACCGGAAATCCTCGTCCGCTGATCTCATGGAGCCGCGCCGACCATAAATCCATCGACGTTCACAAAACAAAGGTTCTTGGCAATGGAAACCTGCTCATATCTGACGTGACACCCCAGCACGCCGGAATCTACTTTTGTCGAGCAACTACGCCGGGAACCAGAAACTACACGATTGCCGCCGCTAATATAACTGTTTTAGGTAGAGTAAAAAAAAACACAAATGTTTGCATGCACTGCAATCTTCCTCAGCATTTTTTTGTTTTCCTGCAGCACAAAAGCAGTCCTTAAGTCTCTGGGTATATTTGTAGCAATAAGCCAAAAAATACATTGTATGTGTTCAAAATTATTGATTTTTCTTTTATGTCAAAAATCATTAGGATATTAAGTAAAGATCATATTCCATGAAGATATTTAGTAAATTTCCTACTGTAAATATATTAAAACTTAATTTTTGATTAGTAATATGCATTGCTAAGAACTTCATTTGGACAACTTTTAAAGATGATTTTCTCAATATTTAGATTTTTTTGCACCCTCAGATTCCAGATTTTCAAATAGTTGTATCTCAGACAAATATTGTCCTCCTAACAAAACCATAACATCAATGGAAAGATTATTTATTAGCTTTTAGATGATGTATAAATCACAATTTCAAGAAATTGACTCTTAGGACTGGTTTTGTGCTCCAGGGTCACAAATGTTTAGACATCTCAAGTAAAAAGTAATCAAGTTACTAAACATATGAAGTCTTGATTTCTGAGAAACTGAACAAAATTAAATGAATTTATACTTAAAACAAGAAAAAATATCTCTCAATAAGAAAATGAAAATTACTTTTCTGTTTGAATTAAGTTAATTAACACATTGCATATTGACATATTTGTCCTTGTTTAATTTATAAAACTATAGACTTCTAATCTTGTCATTTTGCGTATCAAGTAAATGTTTCTTGATTTAAAAATCTTTAGATATTTGCTCTGGAAAACAAGTGTTATTCAAGCCTTTAGATTTTTTTTTTTTTTTTTTTTTTTAAAATGAATGAAAAGTAATGGGAGATTGGGTATAAATTTCTATTTTCAAACCTTTGAAGCATTGCTAATACAAGACATTTACAATTACTGTATATACTATTTGACATATTGTGTTCCCTTCAGTTTATTTTAACTTTTTTAAAAAAGTCTTAAATTAAGTCTTAAAAAAGTGTTAAATTTACCTTTATAAGTAAATCTCAATTTCAACAAAATTGACCCTTATGACTCCAGGGTCACAAATAAATAATCGCCGTCTCTCGTGGAGTGGCCGGAAAGCGTGACCCGACCGAGGGCTGGTACTGCCCGCTTCGTGTGTGTGGCAGAGGGATTTCCGACGCCTCAGATCACATGGCTGAAGAACGGTGAACCCGTTCACTCGAATGGACGCATCAAGATGTATAACAGGTACGTTAATGTGAGATTCGTGTGTGTTTTAGAGGGAATGCATGGCCTGAACCAATAAATGTGTCTCTTGGAAGTCTTTGTTTATAGCTGCATCTGCTTGAATTGTTTAATGCACCTCAGATTCACAATTATCTGACAGATATGCTGCTGGAAAGCTAGAACCCATTGCATTTGTTTCTGTTTGTCTTGAATTTGAGTTGAAGTGTATATTTTGAGCACTACCTGATGGCCGACGTTGATGTCGCTCTGTTTTTTTTGTTTTTCTTTAATTTGTGTTATGGTTTATTTTTTGTGAGCTGGTTTGTTATTTGTATGGGTTTGGGTTTAATTATTCAGTGCTCTGCTAATGGAGTTTCAGCTGATTTTCTCTTTGATTTTCCTCTAATTTGTCTTCTTGTCTGGGTTTGTCATGGGATCCTGAAAGTAAAAAGGAGGGGGAGTGATTTGGACTAGTGCTATTGACATGCTCGTTTCCACCTCAACATACACACGTTAAACATGCATGTTAAATATATGTGTCTAGGTTTACTTTCAGTTCTTGCATCTATAAATATTCATGTTACGAAACATCTTTTATGTTATATTAAAATAACATAATATATTATATAAAATAAAGAAAATTAATCACATTTTCTCCCAAGTTCTCATTACTGTAATGCATCCTGATGTTTTAGTTTTTTAAAAGGCAGTGCAACAAATGCTACGTTTTTCTTACTTTAGAGTTCGAGGTGCAATATTAACAGGTTTTGTGAGATTGTCAGTATATCAATGTCTTGAGTTTTTTTCATTGTGAAAATCATTGTTTGTTTTCACAGTTAAACTGGTGATTAACCAGATTATTCCTGAAGATGATGGCATATACCAGTGCCAGGCGGAGAACGAGCAGGGTTCGTTCTGTGCCATGGCTCGTCATGATCGTAGTAATGGTCGGACAAACCGGCCGAGCGCGCCCAGAAATGTCCGCGCGGACACCGTGTCCAGCTCAGCCATCCTACTGGCCTGGGAGAGACCCATGTACAACTCGGACAAAGTCATCGCCTACTCTGTGCACTACATGAAGGCAGAAGGTGAGTGTCTCAGGTGTAAACAGACAGTGGTGTGAAAATGCACCAATTAAAGAAACAGGTTCACCCAAAAATGAGTATTTGCTGAAAATGTGCTCACTCTCAGGCCATCCGAGATGTAGATGAGTTTTGTTTCTTCTTTTTTTTTTTTTTTTTTTTTTTTTTTTTATTTTTTTTTTTTTTTCTTTCTCTGCAGTGAATGGGTGCCGTCAGAATGAGAGTCCAAACAGCTGATAAAAACACATAACAATAATCCACAAGTAATCCACTCCTCTACCAGTCCACCAGTTAACATCTGAAGAAGAACAAAGGCTGAAACAAATCCATATATTATGATGTTTTTAACTTCAAATCAATGCTTCCGGCTAAAATACGAGTCTGTAATCCATAAAACACACTTCCTCCAGTGAAAAAAGTCTGAATCAGGAGAATCAAGCACTGTTTACAAGCCAAAACAGTCTAGAACAGTTCGTAACAAACATTTTAATGTGAGAAGACAAGAGGAGATGGACTTTTTCACTGGAGGAAGCGTTATTATGGATTATAAACTCATATTTAGCCAGAAACAGCATTTTAAAAGTTAAAAACCTTTTTTCTTACAAACACACTTCTCCAGATGTTAACTGCTGGACTGGAGTGGGTGTGGATTATTGTGATGTTTTTATCAGGTTTTTGGACTCTCATTCTGACGGCACCCATTCACTGCAGAGCAGCCATTGCTAAGCAAGTAATGCAATGCTACATTTCTCCAAATCTGATAAAGAAACAAAACTCATCTACAGCTCGGATGGTCTGAGGGTGAGTAAAAATCTTAAGCAAATTTTCATTCTTACCAGACTATTCCTTTAATTTAGAAATATTCATGACTTTGGGTGGTAAAAAGCCTTCTCTTGCTCTGTTCATGACAAGCCGGTTGAGTAGTTGAGGAATCTTTGAGTACTTTCTGTTTGTTGAAAAAAACAAAAAAGTCAAGGATCATTGGTTTAGTTCAATAAATTGCTCGCAGTTTAAATGCATTGATATTCTTTTAGCTTTTAATAAAGACGTCCAAATAAAACACCTGCCTGCTTGTAAGAAGATTAAGGAAGTGAAAAACAACAGGAGACACTGACAAGTGTGAAATCTTTAGTAGGGATTTTGCCGGTTGCACTTGGACTTCCAGAAATCCAGGCCATTTAGTGGGAGAAGAATAGCTGTAGAGAAAGAATACACACTGCATCTGCTCTGGAGGGCAAAAAGCATCGGAAGTGATTGAAAGGGGTGCAAAAGGGGGCTAATTATCCTGAGTGTTGGAGTGTCTGAATCTAACTCTGAAGAGGCTTTGGGGGGCTTGTCTCTGTGCGTCAGAGTCAAAGTCTTCAGCGTGGCCATTCAGTGCTGGAACAAGGCCTTTTCTGTTGACTGTGGAGTATCTTGTTTATTGGGTCAGATATTCAGTTGGGGACTCAATGCTGTATAGTGTTTCTTTTATTTGAGCATCATAATGTGGGCTAATTAAAGTGTTTTCAGGTGCAGTGGACTTGTGGGAAAACCAGCAGGTGGAATTTGCCTTTAGTTGCATTGATAAAGCGGTTAATTAAAAGAAGGCATGGCTGTGTTGATTGAGTTGACGTTTCTTTTTATACTGGGACTGCTTTTTGAATTGCCACACATGCTAGTAGACTTCATGTTTTTCGATTTATGAAGGATAAGGAGCATGCATTTGGGACAATAGAACTTTCCTCTGGATTGTAAAAATTAAAACAAAGTTTATTGGAATATGTTTTCCAAGAAAATACTATTTCAGTCTTATAACTTCAGAATGTCATGTTTAATTCAATGTGTTAAGGCATCTATGTATGAAAATGGTTTCAAAAGTAAATTCTACACCATTTTCTTTTCATTTTAGGGAACTTAGTTCTGTGCATTATTAGTTTGAATTTGTGCATGATACATTTGTGTGCATTAGGATAGAGATGCTTTATATTCAAAGCGACTTATACTGCATTCAAAGAGTGCATTTGCTCAGTTCATACTTTACCTAGGAATCGAAGCAATGAACTGGCATTGCAAGAGTGTAGCAGTGTTGGCTGAATTTGGTCATGCTTTCCAGAGATTGTGAAAAACTTTAAAGTCCATCTGAACTGGAAGTTGCTGCCAACTTTAATACCGACTTTTGATTTCAGCACGAGGACTTTAAGGCTTGTCGTGTCCCAACAGGTCTAAATAACGAAGAGTACCAGATTGTAATCGGTAACGATACCACCCGCTACATCATTGATGAGCTCGAGGCGGGGCGGAACTACACTTTCTACATCGTAGCGTACATGCCCATGGGTGCCAGCCGCATGTCTGACCACGTCATACAGCGGACACTCGAGGACGGTGAGTAGAGGATGAGCATCTGATGTCCAAACGTTGTTGTGTTCTCTTAAAGGAATAGTTCACTAAAAAAATGAAAATTAAAAAAGTCTCTTCATCTGAACAGATTTTTAGAAATGCAGCATTGCATCACTTGTTCACCAATGGCTGCTCTGCAGTGAATGGGTGCCGTCAGAATGAGAGTCCAAACAGCTGATAAAAACATCACAATAATCCACAAGTAATCCACATCACTCCAGTCCAGCAGTTAACATCTGGAGAAGACAAAAGCTGTGTGTTTGGAAAAAAACAAATACATCAAGAAGTTTTGAACTTCAATTTTGCTTTTCTCCTCTATCCATAATAATGCTTCCTCCAGTGAAAAAAGTCGTCTCATCTGAATCATGAGAGAAATATGTGCAGATCAGATCAAGCACCGTTTACAAGCCAAAACTGTTTTGATGTGAGAGGATAACAGTGGATGGGTTTTTTCACTGGAGGAAGCGTTATTTGATGACTATGGACTCATATTTTTGCCGGAAGCAACAGTTTAAAAGTTAAAACATCCTATTTGTTTCTTACAAACACGCAGCTTTGTCTTCTCCAGATGTTACTGCTGGACTGGAGTGCTGTGGATTATTGTGATGTTTTTATCAGCTGTTTGGACTCATTCTGACGGCACCCATTCACTCCATTTTATTTATGATTAAGCTGAGTGAGATTCATTGTCTGCCTTAAAAAAAAGATGCAACTTTATATCGTTGTATGCATTATATCATTTTATTTTCCCCTGAGATCCACTCATAATGTTAGTCAAGGTATCTTGTACCAAAACAATTGCTTATCAAGACCATTTTTCTGTTATGACTGCTTTGTGGGTTTGCTTGCTGGGTCTGTGATATTCTGAGTACTAATCTGTCATGAATTTCTCTCTCTGGCTCAGTTCCCTCGCGTGCTCCTGAGTTGAGCCTCACCAGCCGCAGTCCCTCTGATATCCAGGTGTCGTGGCAGCCTCTGTCTCATAAGCTGAGTCGTGGTCGTGTGTGTCTGGGTACCGCCGTCTCGTACAGGACCAGCACAGACGGGCAGTGACACAGCTGGAGCTCTCCGGACACAAAACCCATCACCTCCTGGAGGGTCTTCAGCCCGACACCACGTACCTGCTCCGCATCGCTGCAGCGACCAGCGTGGGATGGGGAGAACCATCGGCCTGGACGTCCCACAGGACACCGAAGGCTTCCAGCACTAAAGGTCTGTCTGTCTGTCTATGATCTAATCTCTCGATATATCTATCGTTCTATCTATCTATCGTTATCTATCATCTTTATATCCTATCTATACTATCATCTATCTATCTATCATCTATCTATCATCTCTCTATCTATCTATCTATCTCATCTTCTAGTCTATCTGTCGTTCTACCGTTCTCTCTATCTATCCATCTATCTATTAAAAACACATCTATCAACCCCAACTCATACGTTCTATCGTTTCTATCTATTCCTATCTATCTATATCTATCTATCTAGTCATCTATTCTATCGGTTATATCGTTCTATCTATCTATCGTTCTATCATATCTATCTAATGTATCTATCTATCGCTCCTTCTAGTTCTATCTTATCTAGTCGTTCTAATCGTTCTATCTATCTATCGGCTCGTCTGTCTATCGTTTTGGTGTTGATTATTTAGCGTTCTATTTACTCTGTTAGTTCTAAATCCTATCTATCGTTCTATCTATCTATGAATCTTCTGTCCTCATCTATCTATCTATCGTTCTAATCTATCTATCGTACTATGTCTGTATGCTCTTCGTCTATGCTATCTATCGTTCTATCTATCTATCTATCTATCTATCTAAAATTTCTATCATATCTAACCCTGCAACACATGCTTTGAGAAGATGTCTATTCCATCTTTGCTATTCATAGGTAATCTATCGGCTATTGGATAATCTTGTTAAGGCTTGAGAAGATGTCTTTTCTCTTTGCTTTGGGCTGATAATCTTGTTAATTGCAGTTGCATGTGTTCCATGCATGACTTTGACTTGTTAAGGCATTGGACCCTTCTTCTCGTCCACATCGGAAAGCTTTTAGTCATGGGTTTATAAAGCGAGAGCCGCAGGCCTCTACAGAGCTTCTAGTCCCAGCGTAAGCCTCAGCTCACATATGAAACTCTGTCACCTGTTGATCTACTGGAACCCACTCTGTTAGATTACTACGGTTAAATTTAATGTCTGCAAAGATACACTGGAACCACAGGAAACTCTGCGGGAGTGTGTTTAATTAAGCTGGGATTGATTTAACCCCGGCGGTGTTCCTGTGAGGTCCCGTCTCGTCTGGACTCAAGAGATTCATAGCAGCAGTTGTGGCCGATAAATCTTGAAGATTTGTTCTCCTGAGGTTACAGGGCTGGTGGGGTCTGCGCTTTGAAATTTTCAATGTTTTGTTCTTTCTGTCAGGTATGAACTGTTTTAACCGTGCAGTGTAAGCTTGCCACGTTTTGGTAGTCTGAGAGGAGAAAGGCCGTTTTAATGACACTCAACTCAACATGCATCCTTTTAACATAACTTTACTTTTCCATGCACAAGAAGTATGAAGATGTGTTTCTGATTGTCTGAGTATTTTTCTCCCATAGTGCCCCTGGCACCAGAGCTGCAGCTGGAGTCTCTGAACTGCACGACTGTGGTTTTGCGGTTGGCATCTTCCAGCTGGCAGCGGCACTGGACTGCAGGGCTTCAAACTTTCCTACCACGAAGAGAGCGAACCAGAAGGAGCGCTGACCCAGATTCCCCCTCACCACCGCCAGCACACCATTGGAGGCCTGGGTGAGTGACTTCAGTGACTTCAGGACACCCAGTGAAATCCAGCAGCTGTGTGCAAATGTGCCAAATGGGAAATCTTTTTTTAATGTGCCTTGTTTGTTGTAGTGGAAGTTTGGGAGTCTGATTGGCTAGAGCGGGATGTTAGCTTGTGTAAACACTGAGCATGCCACTTTCAGTCCAGCATTTAACACTGAATGGAGCAGAATTATGTGCTGTTCAGAACTGAAAAAAAATCTTTTTCTTCATTTGAATTGAGGACATGGAATTGCAATTAAAATTTGAATATCGGAAAGTAAAATAAAAATGAAATTCAAAGATATTTTAATTCAGGTTTGTTTGAAAGATTGAATTTTTTTTTTTAAAAAGTAGATGGATGGATTGATGGACAGATGGATAGACCAATAGATAGACAGATAGATAGATAGATAGATGGATGGATGGATAGATGGATGGATAGACTGACAGATGAATGGATAGATAGATAGATAGATGGATGGATAAATGGATAGATGGATGGATGGATGGATGGATGGATGATGGATGGATGGACAAATGGATAGATGGATGGATGGATGGATGGATGGATGATGGATGGATGGACAAATGGATAGATAGATGGATGGTGGATGGATAAAATGGATGGAGATGGATGGATGGATGGATGGATGGATGGACATATGGATGGGTAGGATAGATAGATAGATAGATAGATAGATAGATAGATAGATAGATAGATAGAAGAGAGATGGATGGATGGACACAATGGATAGATAGATAGATTAGATAGATAGATGGATAGATGGATGGATGGATGGATGGATGGTAGAAATGGGATGATGGATAGATGGACAATAGGATAGATAGATGGATGGATGGATGGATGGATGGATGGACAAATGGATAGATAGATAGATAGATAGACAGACGGACGGACGGACGGACGGACAGACAGATAGATGTAATTTGAATAGCAATTCAGTAATTTCATTTTCCTGTCAGTCCTTCAGTTCTGGATTTTGCACGACCCTGACATCTTGAGATCAGTTTAACTCTGTGTAGTGTTGATACACTTAAAAGTGTGAGATTCATGCTAAAAAACAGCAAGATGTGATGTCATCCACTCAAAGACTCACATCTGTTTTCATGTTGATTATTGATGATTTTTTCTATTTATTTCTGTTCATTGCTCCACCCAGAGTCTCTAAATGAACAGGCCAGTGGTTCGCCAAGAACAAGAGCACTCAAGTGTTTTTTTTTTATGTATGTTTGTTTGTGTCTTTCCTAAATTAACTGTCAGTGACTCCTCCCTCTTATGTCTTATGATTCTTGCAGGGTGGTTATTTGGTGGTTGAGTGCTGATCTTCCCATGAGCATCTGGAGGAGGGCATTGTATGTTTGTGGTGTGCTCGCCCTCTTGTGCCCCTAAAGGTCACTCTTATCTGGGCCTGTAATTCAGTGGTGGTCATGAATGCTGTCCCACAATGCTTTGCTTGACCAGTGGCCATCTGTGGCCGCAGAGAGGTCAACCAGCTGATATTTAAATCAGACTGCGAACGGGGACACAATATTTCCATACATATATTTACTAACTTTACTAACTGGAATTGAATTGGGAATGTAGGTGGCCAAATATCTCAATTGCTTCATCTAGACAGCACTGAGGTTAAATGCAGAGCAAATAGAGACTTTTGCTTAAGATTTTCAGAAAAACCCCAGTAATCTCACACGCGTTTCAGAAAAGATCCCAAAATGCCTCAAACTGTGCTCAGATTCTACAACCAAGTCAGAGATTTTAATATGAGCTCATACATTCTCATCAAATGATCTGAGCTGCTCATTATTCGTTTTATAACTCTATACTCTTACTGGATGACAGCTAGTGACTCATTTGTGTCTGATCTGAGACAAAGTTCATACTTAAATGAAACATAACCGAGAACTACATAAAATAAAAAATTTTTTTTTTTTACTTGGTATATATAAACATTCTTAATTTATTCATAGTTTGTATTGCGCGAAATGCAAAATGTTAAGATACAAAATTACCTACAAAATATAAAAAAATTATCAAATTTAAGTAAGTTTTGGTTTATATATCTGTCAATGGTGTAAGAAAAATAATCGTTTTACCTTTGAATTAAGTCATTTTTAGACCCCCATTTAATTTTTTAAGCATAATTGTTTTTTTTTTTTCTGAAAACAAGTATCTTATGTAATTTTGCATTTCAGATAAACATCCTGATTTAAGAATGATTAGATATTTGTACTGGAAAAAAAATAAAGACAAAAATACTAAGAACTTGATTTTTATTTTTTTTAATTACTAAGAACTAAAAATAAAAAAATATTATAGAGATCTCTTTAATGATATTCTCCATGCTATGATGCAAATATTCATTGCCAAATAGACTTTGCTAAGTACACAGTTGTCATTACTTATTGGTTGTTTTTGTTACAAACAGAAATGAGTTGAAAATAGGCAGTGGATGCAGTTTAAACTGAAATTCACCCTTCATGCTGTATTCAGAGAAGGTGTGAAGGAGCTGAACTCTATTCATTAGAGTTGTGGACAGCTCTCAGGGAGGGTTTACAGTTTATCAGTCCAGGGGAGGTGAAAAGAGGAGCAGAGAGCATTGGGAGGTTTATGTCTGTAGGGGGACAGAATGTGGGACGAGCTTCACAACAAAGATCCTCATACAGAGCTCTAACACATCCAACCAAACACACATGAGCTCTAACACATCCAAACAAACACACAGTTACTCACAAATGATGATGAACGTTTTAAGCGAGTGATGTGGAAACCTTCACATGATTCATGATGCAAACTTCACATTTCTGCTTTTACACCCTCAGGAACCCTGACCCCAGAGACTTCCTTTGTAGAACTGAAGAACTAAATTGGTTTCTGTGATAACATCATGTTACAGATGCTGTCGAGCGTGTTGTACATGATGTTTCTTGCTCGTTTTTTCCTCCGGCGTGCGTCATTTGTGATGTTTAGTGAGAGTGTCTGAGGGTTACGGTCTCTAATGTTCACTCTTTAATTAAAGCAGGCTCGTTCATTTAGCTCGGCTGTAATATCTGTGAGAGCTGAGCGCAGAACAGCGGATGGGCATTTTCTATATTCATTTAAGCTCTGTGGAGATTTCAGTTGGTGGAGATTTGTCAGTAGTGGTGTTTACTAAGTCAGCACCCTAGCAACTGCATAGCAGCTCGATTAAAAGCACTTAGAACACCTTAGCAACCCCATAGCAACGCCCGGAAACCATCATCAACAGTCTAGGCAATGCAAAGCAAGTTTATTTATATATGCACATTAATTCGGATACATAAATGCTGGTTCAAAGTGCTTTACTTAAAATGTATTGAAAAGAAAATAAGAAAAATACATAAAATGAGACAAATGAGAAATGGTAAAAATCTAGTTTCATTTGTAGATATTTGTTTATAATTCTAATATTTTTTTCATTGTAGTGAGTTAAGATGTCTTCTAGTTTCATTTGTAGATATTTGTTTATATCATAATTTTGTATTTTTCCAACGTATGCTTAATTTTGCCAGGGAATGATTATAAAATAATTTGATTATTTTTGTCGATATTCCAAGATAGCTGTGCTGTGGGTGGTCGTAGTATAAATATATTTTAATAATATTATTATTAGTATTGTATATTAAATACACACTCTCTATTTTTTTTTGTGGTGGTTGGGTGCAAACATAGTGAGGGTAAGATACCGTGGTCTATTTCTAGGAAGATACCTTGTATATTTCTAAGCTTTTGCTGATTTTTTGGGGGGCCTGATGTCCCTATTTTTTAGTTTTTTATAGATATTCCATTTAAGATATTTGTACCTATTTCTAATATTTTTTCCATTATAGTGAGGTAAGATATCTTGCATATTTCTAAGCTTTTGCTGATTTTTGGGGGGCCCCTATTATGACCCCTTTTGCCAGAAATGATACAAATCTGGTTTATTACTGTAGAAATTCCATAATAGGTATTTATATCTTTCTAATAAATATATATTTTTAATTGTTATCGAGTTAGCTAATATAAAATATTTAAGTTTTGGCCAGAAAAATGTAAAAAATGTAGTTTTTGTGTTTTTAGACTATTGTAGGTATTTTGTACATGATGATATTTGTCTATATTTCATTCTTTCTTCATAGTTTTCGGACTCTGAAGACACGTACTGATACACTTCAGAGCTAGCAAGCTGTTTATTAGTTAGCTCCAGCTGTTGATCACACTGCTGTGGCTGATAGTTAGTGTTATTGATGTGATCAAACTTACCCAGGGTGTGCCACAGCCCCCTGGTGGAAAGGTAGAAGTATTGCAGGGCCTGTGGCTTTTTTTGCAATCGCAATCAAATTAAAATATTCAGTTTTTTTTTTCCCCCTCATAATATTAGGTTTGAAACTTATCAACAATGATACTGATCTATACTTTCATTATAGTGAGGTCATATTCGAAATCTTGCTAATTTTTTTTACGATTTATTTTGTACCGTTCTGCTGCTGCATGTGCGCTGCGTCCCCTCCATGACCTCTCTCATACAGGACTGGAACTTGCCCCAGATTCCATGTCGAGAGGTCAGAGGTCAGATGAGCCACCTCTCTCAGTGTGTGGTTAATATCTCCAGGGCTATTGTACCGTAGGGGAGGTGGTTGTCCCAGGGTGGTTGTTACATATATATAGAGATATAGATAGATAGATTTGTGTGTTTGAAAAAGTAGTCCAATTAAATATGATTTAAAATATATTTGTTTTATTTTATTTAGTAAACTGATTGTTTTGTGGACTCGTGCACGGTACTTTACTATCCATCTATTTGAAAAGTGTGTTTTTGTGTGTTGTTTCCCGTCCAAATACGTTTCTTTTAATCTCTCCTCTGAATGTGTTTGATTGGCCTGGAGAAAGAGGCCTCTCTTGTGTGACCCTGACCTCGTGACTACACAGATTCCTGAGGAGTTTTTATCTGGTGTTGTGAATGTTGTGGAGTCATTGTGTGAAATGGGAGGGCCATGACCGGCTCCACCGAGCCTCTTCAGAGGTTCTTGGATCTCAATGCCACACACACGGAGGTCTTACCCGAGGCGTCCAATCAGGACAGCGCCCAGCTGCTGGAGCGGGGGTTTTGGCCCCGGCCCCTCAAGGTCCTCAGTCCCAGTGAGTGAAACTTATTTCAACTACAGTGCCAAGGGAGACATTTTCAAATTTTTGGTTAGCTTAACTTAAAATACTAAAATATCGAAAACTAATGCACTGTGAACTAAAACTAATTCATAAAAATGAATAAAACTATTACACACATTACAAAAAAAAACGTGATCAAACGTTGTGCTACACAAACACTGATCGTGCGCCAACTGCTCCTTAGGCGTGATCTGAAACCTAAATTCAAGTGAAAACTGAAAATAAAAATAACATCTAATTCAAAATATAAAAAAAAACGTTGTAATAGGTATTTCAATGTCATATTAAAATAATACCACTCATGGAATATTGCGTACTTTTATATGATAGAGTTTCTTCACACATGACAGGACTTGTTTATATGAAGCTTAGCACAAAAGCTAAAAAAAAAAAAAAAATCTTAATAGTGGAAGTATCAACTTTCCAGAATCACAAATATACTCATAATATGCAGTATATTAGCGTAAATGTAAATGACCTTTTTTACCCTTTGGTGTCTACTGATGTTGAAAAACATTCATCACCCTGCTATTTGTCAACTAGGACAATTCTCAGTCATTGGTTTGATTAGTTGGAGGAATCTGAAGCGCAGAAAACATGTTCAGTCCAGGTCAGCCTCGTGATAGCGCCACGAGGGTGACCAAAGGCAGTACTGCAGGACCAGTAATGGAAACTGCTAGCAACCATTGTTGTTTCAATGAGTAAAAGTGTCACACCTCGCCTATTTACGCTATAGAAAGCAGGCTGTTGCTGTGACATAAGCACTGTAAAATCACTGTAATATATATTTATAAAGCATGATAAACAATAACCCAATATAATTTATTAGAGTTTAAATATGCATATTAGCATGGTTATCCAGATTTTAAAGAAGGTATGGTTTTGTTTTAAATCGGTAGTGCATACTTCTATTACATACTATTTCCTTTGACTAAAAAATTGCTCTTTTTTGCATATCTATAAAATATATCAAAAGTGTCGTAATGCCTTGTCTACTTAATGCAAAGAATAAATTACTGGACAGTAACATTTTAGAGGGTTTGCTATTGTAATTTTTAATAATGGATATCTGTGAATTTTCATTTGACATATCTGATAAGCCCCGATGATCGTTTTCTGATCAGTTATCACTTTTTTCTGTCAGTTCGAGGTCTCTTTTGATGATGTCATGAGGTCATGGGTTTGGTCACGTGGCTGACTCTGTCTGGGTGGTGTGTGTTTGTGTGTGTGTGTGTGTGTGTTTCCCCATGGACTTTGGGGTCATCTGAGGTACCATCTGTGGTCTTGTTGTGAATGGGACGCGGGCCTGCTAGTCAGTCAGTTCAGTCGGGGGGGTGGGTTGAAGGAGCAGAGGATGACGGGTGGGATGAATGACGACGGGGGCGGTGGACACTCCGGTCTTGTTGGTGTGGACCAGCAGGAGGATCGAGCGCAAACTCAATGACCAAACAACTCCAGCGCTGGGCAGATCGCTGATGCTTAAACCACACATGGCACGTCACGCGCTACCACCGAGCGCAGCCGATCAGATCACACTACGCACACACACACAACACGTCACCTGACCATAGACATCTGCTGTTACACACACACATCACACCAGGACAACGTTCTCGTAGCCCCATTCCCAGACATTACCTGACCAAAGCTTTGTAAAAAACTTCTTGAGCCCAGCTTACATGCATTCCAGGAAAGAAATAAGGAATACCCTTCTATTTGACCAAGAAATCTTATTGTGTGGCCACGAACAATGCACTTTTTCTGGAGGGGAAAGTGTTTGTGTTTCAGTTGTGTTGCAGACATACTCATCCATTCATACACTGTCACGCTTCATACGATATACATGTCTGCATGCATGTATGTATAAGTGGTATATGCATGCTTTTTTGTCTATATTTATATATAAATGTACATACTGTGCTGGGTAGATTACATTTACAACTTGTTAGTTCCGTTCCTGATTCGCCAACTGAAATGCCCAATACTTTGTAGTTAGTAAACTGCCATCGCACTTACAGTACACATTTCAGGTAATATCCTCTGACTCCTTTTTGATTTACTTTTGACCGTAACTTTGTTTATCACATTGATTTAAAACCAGGACAATCTTGTAATACATTGCATCTACAAATACAAAGGAGACAAGAACCTATCTTCCAGTCGGTTTTCTTAACAACATGCATTTAACCATTATAAATACATTCACATTTTCCAAAACTGGGGGTTTGTGAGTTTAAATGAAAAGCTCATAATTAAATTAATTATTTTAATTTAACAATGAATCTTCAACTTACAATACAACATAAAAACTTTAAATCAAATGTTATACCCTGGTTTTACCTGAATGTATTGTGGGACCATCTGAATAATATGTTAACTCAATATAATAAACCAAAAAGTAACAGTCTGTTTACGAATATATTTACGTTGTACATGAGTGATTTAATTTACAAGTACTTAATTTTTTGGGTACACCCTGATTACTTAAGCAAGAATCATATGCCATCGGTTACCCTATTTCCCCCCCAATACACGCTCGTATTCTAAAATACCCGTATGAAATATAATGGAAAGTTACACTTTTCTTTTGGCACAGTGCACATCATGAATCATTGTCATGTCACTGTATAGGTGAAGCCACCCATATGTTTTGACATTCTGAAAAATACAGTAGACACACTATTTTGGTGATAACACTTGACATTTTTGCTTATTTATGTGTCTTTACTTACAGAGCACCCCACAGGAGGAAGATACCACACGTCACAAACCTCTTGGCCTACAGTTTTGATGTGGTTGAAGGACTACCAGGCAGACCAGACTATCAGCCACACCAGGATGTGTTCTGGTGCAGTCTATCGAACCGATCAAGAGTTTCTATTTTGAATAAAATGCTGTTCTTTTTGAAAACTCTCTATTCATCATCTGTGGAATCATGAAAAATAAAATGTACCACAGTTTCCACCAAAGCAAAAAAACTGTTTTCAAACCATTGATAATAATCATAAAATTTTCTTGGAGCTGCGAATCAGCTTATTAGAAGGAATTTATGTACTGAATGCTGAACAACAAAACAGGAGAATAAATTACATTTTTAACAATATATTTCACCTAGGACAACAGATTGGTTTTAAAAAATTGTAATAACTATTTCCCATTTTTGCTGTACATTGTTAATCAAATAAATTCAGCCTGTGTGCGCAGACGAGATGTTTGTTAAAACCATTCACCATTAAAGCCCCCTTTTGATGGTTTGGTTTGCCAGCGGTCCTGTGATCGTCTGGTCCCCGCCCCTCTTCGCCCCGGTATCATCACGTTTACTCCCAGCCGTCACACCTCCCTCCTCACTCTGTGTTCCTGCCCTTGGCCCCCCCCCGCTTCACCACCCACCGGCGGACGAGACGATCTCACCTACATCCGGTGCGCTTGTAACCCGGTGTTGGACTGCCAGACCGCCTTCTCGCTGGTTTGCTCGTAACCTGCAGACGTGAGTGTCTACTGAACCCACACACCACACACCATACACACAACAGATTGTTGTGCTCATCCTCTCATTCATGTGTGTGTTTGTTCCTGGCAGTGGTCTGCCCAGAGTCTGATGGTTCAACCTGATTTGTGACCCAAACACCAACTTATGAGTTTTTGCAGTTTCGTCCTTCACGTGAGATCAGCTGTCCAGTCCCCTGGAGTCCCGTGGTTTCTCAGAACACCTCTACCTGAAATTAAACATTTATATATATACTATATCTCCATTCTCCTGCGTAAGGCTTTGAGTGGTTTTGATTGACTGGTGTCCTGTTTGCTGTCTGTTTCTCTTTTCTCCGATCGTCTCCCACTCGAGCTCCTTGAAGGCCGTGAAAGTCACTCTGATTGTAAGAGAGCAATGGCGCTGGTTTGGTCATGGAAACCCACCTGACGAGCTCGCATCTGCGGTGACACTCTTTTACACCATCCTGTACGCTTCACTTCAGAGCATTTGCGGCGGCGTCCCGGAGCAGGTGGCCGATCCTGCAGATATAGTGTGAGTGGTGAGTTTGAGTGTGAGTGCGTGGTGTGGTGTGTGTCTATTGTCTTGTGGGGTGCGTGTGATTGAAATGAGTGTGTGTGTTTGGTGTGTGTGTGTGATGTGTGTGAGTGACATGAGTGTGTGTGCCGTGTGTGTATGTGCGGTGTTTGTGTGTTGCATGTGAGTGAATGTGATGTGTGTGCTGAGTGAACTTCGTGTGTTTGTGTTTGTGTTGTTTGGTCGTTGTTTGTGGTTTGTGTGGTTGATAGCGTGGAGTGACTGATTGTTTGTGTTTTTGTGTTGGAGCGTTTGAGTGAATTAGCTTGTGTTGTTTGTGTGTGTGCGTGCAATGAATGAAATTGTGTGTGTGTGTGTGTAAGATGTGTGTGTGTGTGTGAGTGCATGAATGAGATTGTGTGTTTGTGAGGGGGTTCTGAGGTGTGTGTGTGATGTGTTTGTGTGTGTGTGGTGGATGTGAATGAGTGTGTGTATTTGGTGTGTGTGAGTGAATGAGTGGATGTGTGTAGTGTGTGCGTGTAGGGTTCTATAATTTAATAATAAAAACGAGCACTTGAAATCCACACATCGAACGTGAACGTTACAAGAGACAATTCGGCAACAGTATTGGAATGCCATAAGTTATTGGCATCTAGGGATAAGTGAGAACCTTTCTCATTTTCAGGTTGTTTAATGCTGTATTGGTACCTAACACCCTAACACCACTGCAATAAAGAAAGAACCGTATACGGATGGAAAGACCCGGGTGAAGATGATATATCAGTAAAAACAAATTAGAACATTTTAACAGTAATTACACTAAAGTCGAAGGCTCATCCTATCATTTTTACAGCCAATAACCTTTGCCTCAAGAGCAACTACAGCCCCATATGTGCCTGTGTTCCAAAAGGAAAAATCTTTCAGTGCGATCTGTAGCCTTGTGACAAGGCGCGAATTACAAAATTTGTGGTACAAGTATTTTTTGCTTGCTTGTATAAATAATCTTAAATGTAATGACCTGCTTAGGACGGCTCCACCTGAGCTAGGCTTGACTATCGCTCTAAATCCATGGCCAGATTGACGTAAAGATTAGCAGCAGCCTGCCGTTCATCCTGTGATGTTCAGTTACATCACACAAGCCCTCCGTAGATCTAAACCTGATTTGAGGCTCAGATCCTGATGTCCTTCCCCAGCCCTTCTCTGCACGAATAAATCACTGTACTAAGGCTTGGGGGGGCGTGTTGCGCCGATTATACAGGCTGTAGGAGACTTGCACTGGCGATCTGGTTCAGGAGGTTTTGGGTGGTAACTGTAATGACAGACCAGTCCCTAAAACTTTAAAATTTAAAAGAAAAAACTGCGCACCTATCAACACCCCCTAATATCTAATTAAATCTGTTGGTCACAATAATCGCTGTGGTGCTGCAACGGGGGGTGTTCCTTTCTGTTTTCGTAGTACACACTCTTGATCCTGTGCGTGTACCACAATGAGGATTGAAGGAGTCCAGACAAATAAAATCCTCACCACAAACCCACTTGTTCCCCCCGAACATGGGCCTGGTGTCATATTTCATTCTCAGCACAAAAATCAGAAAAGAAAAATTTCCTCAAAAGAATAATTTTGCCTGAACATAATACATCTAACTTTTTATTTAATTTTAAAAATAATGTAATGCAAAAAATAAAAATATCATCATGTTTTTTTTCATTTTTTTTTTTTCAGAAAGTGTATTGAAAACATATATTCAGAATCTATAAAATACTCGTAGTGCTTATTTTAATAATTTTAATTAAAATTAAATCATAGTCATGTTTATGCTGAAATTTAATGATTTTTGCTCTGTTTTTAAAAAAATTTTATTACAATTACACATAATGAAAAATAATAATTTGGTCTGTAGGTTCACATTTTGCTTGTTTTTTTTTCTTTCCTCTGCCAAATTTATATGAAAAATATATAACAAAACACTAACCGTCAAAAATAAATATTGCAAAAAACAAAAAAAAAAAAAAAAAAAATAAAATTTTACATTCACATCAGAGAAGTGGCCTATAGCTTTTTATAACTAAATTACTGCCAGGAGACAAACACAAACCCAATCTCACTTGTTTGAGGATTTTGGGGACCAAAAGTAAAATTTGCATTTTTAAATGGTTTTCCTAATTATAAAAATAAAAAATAAAAATAAAAAAAATGAAAATTGTCATTTTCACAAATACAGTAATAAAAATAAATAAAATAAAAAAGATAAATTATAAAATATAATTGCTTCAATGGCATGTTTTTTTTTTTTTTTTTTTTTTTTTTTTTTTTTGTTTTTTTTTTTTTTTTTTTTTTTTTATTTTTTTTTTTTTGTTTTTTTTTTTTTTTTTTTTTTTTTATTTTTTTTTATAATCTGGAAAATATTTTTATTATTAAAACTGAGAATGTGCCTTGGAAGTCTAACTTAAAAAAAAAAAAAATAATAATATTTCTAAAAATAGCTAACATGAAAACTGGAAATAAAATACAAATGTAAAAAAATAAAAATATAAAACAAAAAACTGATAACTAATAAAAAAATGCAAATATTCACCAACATTATATAATGACAAACCACTTAAAACTAAAATTGAAACTGGAAACTAAAAAAAAAGAGGATAAAGCTGATTTCAAAAAAAAAAACTTCTAAAATAACACTGGCTGGCCAACCCAGATAATACTCTTAATAATTATTTGTGAAAATTATTAGGTTTACATATCAACTAACACTAACTCCCCCCCCCACTTTTGAGATTACTGGCCAAAGGGCAGGTGGTCACTAATGGGCCAGCTTTTTTTGGCCCGGTGGGTTGAGAGCATCTCTGGTTAAACATCTAAAAATAAACTCTTGTCTTAATGTCAAAGTATATACACATCCTCTATCGTTGTTTTTGTTATTTGAGATTTCACGCACAAACGAGTTAATGAATTGCAGATAAAAGTCTAACGATGGAATTAATTGAGCGGTGTTATGTGTTGTTTTTTTTTAACTTTGTCCGTTATTAAAACTTCGATGATACCTCCCACCCTGATATCGCAAGGTAGCGTCACGATGGCCCTGCTGGAGTTTCTTTCAGGTGCGTCCCGGTTCAGGTTTACCCTGGGTCAAGGTCTAAGCGTCCAAATCATATGGGAGGACGCTCCGTTCACACCTGCAGTAGTAAAACTGAAAGACGTGCACTGCAGACCGCGACGAATAAGCCGTCCCCAAAACACACTCAGACTCGTAGCAACAAGGTGATTCAACCCGGGTCCATGTTGTGTGCCACGCACGGCCCTTCTTTTTAAAGTTAAATAAAAAGAAAAAAAAAAAAAAACCCAAGATGGGGATTGTTAAGAATGCATATTAAAAAAAAATACATGATCTCATTTGAAAAATCCGTAAAATTCTTTTTTGCACTCAACATCATCTTAAATGAACCTTACTGTTTTTTTTTTGCCTGTGCTTCGTATACAGAATATACAAGATTGAAGCGACTTTCATTGTCCGATGGTTTCTTCTTTCTATCAACCTGGATCAGTCGGTCAATGACGGGGATAGTGGTATGAGTGGTGTATCGCTTTAATAGAAAAAAAAAAAAAAAAAAAAAAAAAAAACACGCAAACTCTGCATTAAATTATCATCTGCTGCCATACAATACATACTCTGGCCTGCAGGAGGAAAACCAGGTAAGAAATTCAGTTTATGTTGCATTGAAATACGAGCTGAAATAAAATAACATAACAAAGAAAAAAAAAACCAATAAATTCTTACAAAATAAATAGAAATGTTGTCTTGGCCACTAACTGAAAGCATGTTACAAATTATCTGAAAATCAAAATAAACATAAAAGAAGCTCAATGTTGTAATATAATAAAAAGAACGGAAATATAAATGGTAAATATTAAAAAATAAATCTTTTAAAAAAAATGTTTATATAAAACAAGCACATCAAAACAAATACTATAGATCAGAATAAATTTTTATTATATCATTTATTCTTCTATGGCATAGTATATACATAAAAAAAAACCACCCACAACTAGCTGCAAGCCAATAATTTTGTTCATCTGTCCTTTTTTTTTTTTTTTCCATTTTTTTTTTTCATGAATTATTGCATATTTATTGGGATTAATATATATTAGTAATTTACAAAATGCATTCTTCAAAATGTCAGTTACTTTGGAGTGTTTTTCACAAATGATGATCTCTGTTACCGACCTGCATCTATAAATTCCCCTATTATTATTATATATTCCCGTGACAGGAAATCTGTCCCCGCTAAATAAAAAAGGAAACCAAATTCCATCAGACAAGCTGGAGGACAGACCGCTTCCCCGCCCACTGCTGGGCCAGTCTGGCCAATCAGAGTCAAGCTGAGAGTGTGGAGGTGCTGATGCCCATGAATAGGGATCTTTTTCTCACATTCAAAATCACAATTTCAAAAACAAATCAAAATTTCAACAAAACAAATCCAAATTCATCAAAATATCGACGCAAAGGTTTGTTTAAAAAAAAAATGACACCTTTTTTAAATTTCCTCGCCGTAAAATATAAAAAAATATAAACCTTAACCCCTTTTTGTGTGTGTGTGTGTTTGTTTTGTAATTAAATAAAATGTAAATAGCAGACACAGATGTCCTTTTGGTTGGAAACAATATATGTGATGATTGTGTTTACTATACCATATTCTTTTTAACTAAAAAAACAATATAAATAAATTATAATAATTAACCTGTTTTAAATAGCGAAGGGGGATGGGAACAAATCTGATCAGTAAAAACAGCTATGGGCCCAGTGAAGGCCCACATGTTGAGAAGAAGAGGAGAAAGAAGATGGAACCTTTCTTTTTAAAGAGGGATTAACAAGGTTTTGAAAAAAAAAAAAAAAACCGTTTTCACATATTTTTCAGAGTGGGGTTATTAAAGGAAACAGATCGAGATCCAGGAAGCCATAATCCTAAACAATGTCCGGCACAAGAAGCTTCATGACCGGCTGAGAGCAAATCAGCAAAAAGGAAATATGAAAGGTTTTGGGGGGAAGAAAACCCAACCCACCTGAAAACAACAATATGGCTTTTTAATTTTAAATATTTTATTTAAAAAAAATTAAAATAAATAAAAAAATTGCTAAAAGAACAATATTCTAAAAAAAGTATACAATCTAATAAAAATATGTTTCATGTAACATCATTATAGTAAAAAACTATTTATTATTTTATATTTTATTATTTATTTGAAATGAGTAATAAATTAAAGGGAGTATACATACGGCCGATGATCTGTGTTGTTATTTGGTACAGGGGTACAACTAGTAAATTGTTAAACCGTGTTGTATACCATTAGTAATTGAACTAAATAGGAATACAATGGAACAGCAAGTATTAGATGGCAGCATTTAAAGTTAAAAACCTTAACAGATTTTATATGTTTGCCAAACTGTGACAACTGTCTGTCTGAAACAATAAAATAAGATGGAAAGTTTGAAATAGTTAACACTGGCTAAAACTGAAATAAACAAACATGACAAAAAGCCCATAGAAACTGGGGATAAATTAAAAAAGGAAACATTCTTTATAAATACTATTATGGTATATAATAATAAATAAAAACTAAAAAAATTGACGTGTTTATTTACAAATAATTTCTCATTTGTATAAAAATACGAATCATAATGATAAACAAATAATGTCTTATCTATTTTAAACAAAAACAAACGATTACAATTTGAAATAATTTTAATCATTTGTTTTTTTTTTTTTTTTTTTTTTTTTTAGTTTTTTTGTTTTTTAAAATTAAAGGACATTTAATTTAATATTATAATTTTATTTTCTCCTTCCAATAAAAATGGTCGAGAAAAAAAAAAAACAAAAACATTGGTGTGTACCAAAATAAAAATAGGGGTCATTTTTTATAAAATTGTTTGTTTTGTTTTCCCCCCCTTTTCTTCCCCTTTCCTTCCCCTCCCTTCCCTCCCCTTCCCCTTCCCCCTTCTTCCCCCCCCTCCCCTTCCCCCTCTCCTCCCCTCCTTTCGCCCACCCTGCATTTTTTAAGTGCAAACTAAAAAAAAAAGATCCTGTCCCTTTTCTCGCTTCTTTTTTTCGCTTTTCTCCTTTTTTTCTTTTCTTTTTTTTTCTTTCTCTCCTTTTCTTTTTCTTCTCTTTTCTCTCTTCTTTTCTTTTCCTTTTCTTTTTGTTTCTTCCTTTTTTCTCCCTTTTCTTCTCTTTCTGTGCCTTCTTTTTTTCTTCTTCTTTTTTTCGTTCCTTTCTTTCTTGTTCTTCTTCTTTCTTCTTCTCATCTCTTTCTGTTTCTTGTTTTCTCTTTTCCTTTTTTCTTCTCTCCCTTTTTTTCTTTTTCTTTTTTCCTTTCTTTTTTTGTTTCCTCCTTTCCCTTTTCCTTGTTTTTCTCCTTTTGCTTCTCTTTCTTCCTTTTCTTCTTTTTCTTTTAATTTTTTTCTTCTTTCTTTCTTTTTCTTTTCTTTCTTTCCTTCTTTTTCTTTTTTCTTTTCTTTCTTTCTTCTTTTCTGTTTCTTCTCTTTCTTCTTCCCTTCTTTCTTCTGTTTCCTTTCCTCTTCTTCCTCTTTTCTTTTTCTTCTCTTTCTTTTCTCTTCTTTCTTTCTTTTCTTTTTTTTTTTCCTTTCTTGTTTTCTTTTTTTCTTTCCTTTTCTTCCCTTTTTTCTTTCTCTTTTTTTCTTTCTTTCTTTTTTCTTCTGTTTTCTTTGCTTTCTTTCTTTTTTCTCTGTTTCTTTTTTCTTCTTTTCTTAGCTTTTCTTCTGGGCTCTTTCTGTTCTTCTTTTCTTCGTCTTTCTTTTTCGTCTGTTTCTTTCTCCTTCGTGCTCCTTTTCTTTCTTTCTTTTTTCTCCTCTTCTTTTTTCTTTCTTTTGTTCCTTCTTTCCTTCTGCTTACTTTCTTCTCTTTTTTTTTTCTTCTTGCTTCATCCTTTCTTTCCTTTTCTTTCTTCTCTTTCTTCTTTGCTTTTCTCTTTTCTTCTCTTTTTCCTTGCCTTTTTCTCTTTCTTCCTTTTTTTTGTTTCTTTCTTTTCTCGTTCGTTCGTTTTTTTGCGTTCTCCTTCTTTTCCCACCTGCTGTTTCTTTCCTTTTCTTTTTTTCTCTTTCTTTTTTCTTGCCTCGTTTCTTTTTCTTCTCTTCCTTTTCTTCTCCTCCTTCTTTCTTTTTTTTTCCCTTTCTCTTTCTTTCTTCTTTCCCTTTTTTTCTTTTTTCTTCTTCTTTCTTTTTTTCTCGCTTTTCCTTTTTATCTTTTCTTTCCTTCTGGTTTCTTTTTTTTCTTTCTTCTTTCTTTCTACACCTTTCTTTCGTCTTTCTTTTTTCCTTTTTCCTTCCTTCTTTCTTTTTTTCTTTTTTTTCCCTTTTCTTCTTTCTTCTTATCTTTTTCGAACTTTTTCTTCTTCTTTTTCTTTCTCTCTTTTCCTGTCTTTTTTCTCTTCCTCTTTTTCTTTCCTTTTTTCTTTCTTCCTTTTTCTTTCTTTCCTTTTCTTTTCTGGTTCTTCTTCTTTTTCCCCATTTTTTTTCTTCTTTCTTTTTCCTTCGTTGTTCTTCCTTTTCCTTCTTTCTCTCTTTCTTTCTTCTTTTCTTTTCTTTTTTCTTCTTTTCTTTTTGCTTTTTTCTTCTTCTTCTTTTCTTTTTTTTTTCTTTCCCTTTTCCTTGTTTCTTTCGTTTCTTTTTTTCTTTTTCTTTTCTCTTTTTTCGCGCCTTTTTTTTATTTTCCTTCTCTCTCTTTTTTCTCTTTTTTTCTCGTTTTTCTTTTCTTCCCTTTAAAGTTCCCTCTTTTTCTTTTTCTTTTTACCTTTCATTTTTTCCTCGTCTACCCTCTTTCACTTCGTTCTTTTTTCTTTTTTTTCTTTTTCTTTCTCTCTGTCTTTTTTCTTTCTGTTTTTATTGCCCTTCCTTCGTTTTTTTTTCCCTTCTTTCTTTTCTCTTCTCTTTTCTTTCCTCTCTTCCTTCTCTTGCTTTCTCTTTTTTATTCTTTTCTTCTTCTTTTGCTTTTCTTTTCTTTTTTTTTCGCTTGTTCTTTTCTCTCTTTCCCTCTTTGCATTTTTCTTCTGTGTCCCTTTGCTATCTCTTCTTTCTTTTCTTTTCTTCTTCTTTCTCTCTTTTTTTTCTTTACACATTTCTTCGTGCTTTTTCTCTCTCTTTTCTTTCTTTCCCTTCTTCTTTTCTTTCTTCTCGCTTTTCTTTCACTTTTTCTATTCTTTCTTGTTCTTTCATTTTTTCCTTTGCTTGTTTCTTCTTCTTTTCTTCTTCTTTTTCTCTAGGTTTCTCCCTTTCTTCTTTCTTTATCTTTTCCTCTTTCCTTTCCCTTTTTTCCTTCTAATCTCTCTTTTTTATTTCTTTCTTTTCTTTTTTCCTTCTCTTTCCTTTCTTTGTCTCCTTTTTTTCCTGTTTCCCTCTTTCTCTTCTTCTGTTTATTACTTTTGTTCTTTCTTCATTGCCTCTTTTCTCTTTCTCGTTTCATTTTTCTTGTTCCTTTCCTTTTCCATTCTTCTTCCTTCCTTCTTTTCTTTTCTTTTTTCTTTCTTTCTTTTCTTTCTCTTTCTTTCTTTATGTTCTTCCTTTTTCTTTCCTATCTTTCTTCTCTTTCTTTTTTTTTTTTCTTCTTCTTTTCTTTTTCTCTTCCTTTCTGTTTCTTTTTTCGTCTTTTTCTCTTCTCTTTTTTTCTTTTTTCCTCTTTTCTTTTCTTTCTTTCTTCTCTCTTTCGCCTCTTTCTTCTTCCTTCTCTTTCTTTTTTTTTTCTCTTTCTTTCTTCATCCTTATTCTGTTTCTCCCTTTTTTTGCTGTCTTCCTTCTTGTTCTTTTTCTTTTCTTTTCTTCTTCTTTCTTTTTCTTCCTTTCTCTCTTCTTCTGTTTTTCTTTCTTCCTCTTTTCTCCCCTTTTTTTTTCTTTCCCTTCTTTTTCTTTTTCTTTCTTTTCGTTCTTTCTTTTTTTTTTCTTTTTTTTTTTTCTTTTCTTTTCTTTTTTCTTTTTCTCTTTCTTTTCTCCTTTCTTTTTTTCTTCTCTTCGTTTCCTTCTTTCTTTTCGTCTTCCCCTTTTCTTCTTTTTCTTTTCTTTCTGTTTCTTTTCCCCTTTCGCTTCTTTCTTTCTTTCCTTCTTGTTCTTCCTTTTTCTTTCTTTCCTTCTTTTTTTCTCTTTCTTTTCTTCTCTTCTTTCTTTCTTTTTTTCTTTGCCTTTTCTTTCTTCCTGTTTTCCTTCTTTCTTTTCTCTCTTCTTTCTTGCTTTCTTGCCTTCTTTCGTTTCTTCTTCTCTTCCTTCTTCTCTTCTTTCTCTTCTTCCTTTCTTTTCCTTTTCTTTTCTTCCTTTCTTTTCGTTTCCTTTTTACTTTTCTTCTTTTCTTGTCTTTTTTTTTCCCCTGGTTTGCGTGGTTCTTTGGGATGATAAGATGACAATGAGATTAAATCCGTGAATGTTCAAACCAAAGATGTTTCAAAATCAAACAACCCAGGAGACCAGCGAACAGTCTGTTTCGGGGTTACGGGAAAAAGAGGAAGAGCCTGCTTTGCTTTTTATTAAAAAAAAAGCAACTCCTGCGACCAAATGAGGTGAGATGCAGAAGGTTTCCACAGCTTTAAAAATCTCATGCATATCTCATTACATTTCCCTCCCAAAAAAGCTTCAGACTAACAGAAAAAAAAACAAGAAAAAAACAAGAAGTTAAATTTTGCATAAAGAAAATCTAAACTTATTTTAAGTCCATTTAGAAAGATTAATTATATTGTGACATTAAAGCACATTTGTCAAGCCACAAATTTCAAATTTTATTACATTATTATTAAAATATTTTTTAATGTAATATCATAAATTTATAATTGCTTATTTGTCATGATAAAAATAATTGTCATAATAAAAAGTATATTTTATTATTACATTATAGTTAAATAAATATATTTTGAATGTAAAGCCATCTAAATCTTCATATTGCTTAATTGTCATAAAAAAATATCTTTTTGGATACGAAACCATAAAAATTTATATAATAATTAATATATAATAAATTATAAATATTATTACTTAATAAAATTGACAGATGATATAAAATAATTTGGTCATTATTTCCTTCCACAAATAATTTTTGCATGATATAAATGTAAATATTAAAATATTAAATAAAAAATGAGATTTTAAAATGTAAATAAAATTCCGTCATGGAAATAACCATTAAATTGTCATGATATAAAATATATATAATATTTTTTTTTTTAGATTAAAAAAAAAAAAAATCATAAAATTATCTTAAATTGTTTAACAATAAATAATAAAAAAAAAAAATTGTCACATGAAAAAATAAATTTTGGGAGGGGCACTGCAACATATTATTCATTCCATGCGGCTGAAACCTCTTCCTCAATCAGGGGAAACTGATTACCAAGTTGTATCTTTTTAAAACCCAGAGATACAATCTGCCTTTCAATTTTTTTCTTTTTCGGGCAAATACAGCCTGAAACCAAAGATTTTCTTCATTCATATCTCTTGTCAGAATTTTTATAATAAGGTATGTGTTGGAGGTCATTCTTTCAGAATGGGCTTTCCTGAGTAGAATTGACAATTGCTTACTAAGAAATAATCACATCAGGCGCAGTGATCAGGTTTCCCCCTCCTAACATTTAAGAGTTTCAAGTTCAGCGCAAGATGATGTGACTTTATGCCTTTGTTCTTCTGAGAACTCTTATCACTGGAGGAGAATCTTGTATTGTTAAATATTTCCTTATGCGGGATGAGCCAATAACCAGCATCCTCAATCAGCGGGAAACTGATATTCGCTCCGGCTTTGCCATTTTTAAAAAAAAATAAAAAAAAATTAAAAAAAAAAAAAAAAAAAAACAAAAATTATCTCTGAGAGGACGAAGCAAGATCAGTTGCTGAAAGTTTTTCTTTATATGGATATGCAAACTTGAGCTGGCGCTGAAAAAAACCAAGACTGTGGGTCGCCGGAGGTTGCACAGAGGAGCATTATAATCTATGTGGATTTCTTTGCATGAGGTGTTGGCAGGAACTGCAATGCGTTTCACAAAGCTTTATATTAAATTTTCTAAAAATTATGTTAATTGCATTTTAACCTATAAGTATATTTTAATTGATTATTCATATAATTTTAATTCTACATTAATAATTCCTGATCTAATTATGAATCTTACTTCTGCTACGTGATGGCTCTACACTGGCTGTAAAAGGCATCTATATACTTAAAAACTGGAAATGAAAACCTGACAAAAGCACAAACATTCAACACGTTGTATACCCTTACGGTACCATGCAGTTCATTATCCTTTATTATTTTATGGATCAGCAATATTGTAAAATGTTCATGCCAAGGCACAAAGCGAACTCAAAGATAGATGGGCTTTTTAAGAATTAATTTTAAATAATTGAAAAAAATAAATTATTATATTATGTATGCCTTTTGGTTTCCTTCCTTTCTTTCACCCCCCTTCCCCAGCAACATGTTTCCTCGATATCTTTAAGGCCTTTTCCACACTTCCCCTTACATTTTATCCTTGTCTGAAGTGGGGTTTGGTTCGGTTGTGTGTGTTTCCTTTTTTTTCCCTTCCCTTCCTTTTCTTTTTTCTTCCTTCTTAAGTCCACCAGAGCTTTTCCCTTTCTTTTCTCCCCCTTTTTTTCCTTTCCCTTTTCTCTCACTGGAGGAAGCATATAGTAGTTGTTTTTTTTGTGGGGTGGAAATGGGGGATTAATAATACAAGCTGGGAAAAAAAAGTGAAAGGAAATGACAGGTGCTAATGGTTTGCCACTTTGGCTAAGCAGGCTGCACAGAGTGCTCTGCTCCCACCGCCTGGAAAGACTAATGTCCAAAGATCAAAGCAAAAATAAAAAATACAATCTCCATGAAATACAAATTTGTTTTTCAGCAATAGATTTGAATTGCTGTGGATTAAAAAAAGGCAATGCGTATACATTTTATAATATGCTTTAAATAAATGTAGGTGATTTCTGAAAAATAAAACAACTAAACCAAAACTCAAGTACTTCTAGGCATCATAAAATCAATCATTCATCATCACTACCGCATCTCACTTTAACATATAAATCCGTTTATATTTTTTATACTGATTGAAAAATTATTAATTAATTTTAAATTTCAGTGCTGGATAGGAACTGCAACCTCGTGTTAAAAAAAAAAAAAAATAAAAAAAAAAAACTCCAAATAAAAAAAAAAAATAAAAAAAAAAAAAACAAAAAAAAAAAAAAAAACCATCTTTTGAATTTTCCAAATTAATAAAATTTAATTCTGTTCATGGTATTCTTCTTTTGAAGTGTTTTTTGTTTTTTTTTTTTTTTTTTTTTTTTTTTTTTTTTTTTTTTTTTTTTTTTTTTTTTTTTTTTTTTTTTATTTTTTTTTTATTTTTTTTTTTTTTTTTTTTTTGATATTGTGTTTTTTTTTTTTTTTTTTGGTTTTTTTTAAATGTATTAATAAGGGAGATCTCTTTTTAAAAAAAAAAACATCTTCCAGGCAGTTGATGGTTTCACACGCAAGCAGTAAATGCTATCTATAAACCCCCCGCCACTTGAAAAAAACCAACTGAACCAGTATTTCTGATGCTGGTAGGAACTGCGTGTTTAAACTCTTTTGATTTTCAAATTAATTGTTCTGGTATTCTTCTGTTGAGTGTTTTTTTTTTGTTTTTGTTTTAATATTAATAAGGAGATCTTTTAAACTCTTCAAGCAGTGATGGTTTCACACTGCAACGATAGAAATGTATCTATCATGCTTAAAACTGAATGTATTTCTTGATAAAGTGCCAGTATTCTGCTTTACTTTACAAATACATGTACCATGTGTTTATTAAAAATTTTTTTTTTTTTTCTGTTCAGCAATATGGTGTAATGTTTATGCCAAGGTACCTACAAATGGGTGTTTATAAAAAGGCCGATTTCCAGTTTAAAATAAAAAATACTGAAAACTTTAAAAATGTTGTCTCTTTTCTCTTAAAGAATTGGTAATGCAGTATATATATATATATATATATATATATATATATATATATATATATATATATATATATATATATACACACACACACTAAAATATATATATATATATAAGTATATATGAACATGTACAGTTTTGTGGCATATTACTATAAAACAATTAAAAATTGTATTATGTAGTTGGTATAGTTAGTATTATCATGTGTTTGTATATATATATATATATATATATATATATATATAAGTAGACTATTTATAATTAGGTGAAATGGGTGAAAATAATAATAATAAATAGAAAAGGCAAGTAAATTACTAGAAATAGAAAGTGGCTTTTATTACATAGATGTAGATAAATTTCTTACTTTATTATTGAAAGATTTTTTCCAAAAAATAAAATAAAATAAAATAATAATAAAAAAAATAAGGAAATGTGTCTGCCATTATTTTGCACCTGTGCCCTGTGTTGCAGGCGCATATTACTACCGCCATACAAGGTAAATAATTTTTAAAATGACAGCATTTATAATATCGCCAACATTACATCAGCAGATCATCATCATCATCATCATCAGCGCGGGTCGGTAACATCAAACGCAACACTACGAACCACAAGCGCGCTCTTTATCGAGGGGTTTCTGCGCGCGGACGCTGCCACGCTCCGCCACCATCCCCCCCCCTCCCGCGCCCTTCTCACTCAGCATTGTTTACAAGTTTTACAAACGCAAGCAGACTGTCGTTCATTTCCGCGAACTGCCCCGTAAAACAAGAAGTCAAAGGTGTCTGCTCCTCCCAAACCTTGCGCACGGGTGCAGCTTTCCTGCTCGAAACTACTATGGCGAAAGCTTAGCTTTTGAATATTAATGAGGCCGTGCTGACGTTCTTGCCTTTGGTTGGGGACGTTCTTTAACGTTGCGGTCGTTCTCTCATCAATATTAAACAGGTGACGTCATCGGTACGCTTCAAATGGCGACGGTTTAGCTCATGAATATTAATAGAGAAGCCTCCGCCGTAGTAGGAACAGTAAATTCGCTTCCCGGTCGCGTACGGAGCAACGCCGCCGCCGCCGTGATTGCAGCGAAACGGGGGAAGAACTACAAACATTCTCTCCAACATCAAAGTTATACCATTTTCCCGTTCCTTCCGTGCGTTTGAGTCATGTGAGGGCGCCTGTAATGTCCACAGAGCAGGATAAAGATTCATTCTCTCTAAAACGAAACCGAGGTAACGTGGATTTTCCGTGTTTTTCGAGGCTTGATTCGGTGTCGGTCGTGATTACCGGAGCGACAGAAACAGTCTGGCGGCCTTCGGGCCTTCGGTGGAGAACAGAAAAGTAGACAGCGACGTATTCAGATAACGTTACGCGTTTAAGAAGTAAAGCGTGTCAGGCCTCAGTGAACGCTGTCAGACGAACACGAGTTTCTGCAGAGTTTCGGGAAGTTTGGAGCTGATCCGCAAATCATACCAGAGCTTATTTATTAATGCTCCTCAGTAGCGTCAGATGTTTATGATGTAACCTTAAAAAGCAAAACTCACAAAAGTTGACGTTAAAAGTTAAAAGAAGGTACAGTGAACAAGTCAAATAAATAAATAAACATAAAATTGTGTATACGGATGTATAAATGTAACAACCGCGATGTGCAATGAGGGACCAGTGACCTTCAAGTGTTAATTTGAGTGTACTATTTTAAATCGTTTTACGTGTACATTGTAACTGTTGGTGTGCATTTTATTGTTTTTAATTATTTTTGTTTGCCTTAGATACCTTTTTTTTTTTTTTTTTTTGTTATGAATAGGGATACACTATATAAATAAATTTTCAAACCGTATTACTTTTAGTTACATTGTAAATGTTTGTGTCATTTTATTATTATTAGTTGCCTATATTTCTTATTTATTTATTCAGTTTTATTATTTTTTTATTCATATAGGTAACTATCTAACCCATACCCAAGTTTATTATGTCTTACTTTTCTGAAAATCTTCATACAATTACTGTATCGATTATAATCTGATATAATATTATAATAGTATTTAAACCTGAATTGATAGAATGAGGTTGTAATTGTGATGTAAACAGCCGAACATGCACGTTTCAGATAAATCACTTTTTAAGACCAAAGTTCGTAAATTTAATGTCTATTATGCTGGCTTTTCTTTGTATTGCTAGTGTAAGCTGACAAAATAAATATACGGCAACTTTAAAATGTGCAGTCTTATGAAAAATATAGGATCAATTCAGGCCTCAGTGAACGCTGTCAGACGAACACGAGTTTCTGCAGAGTTTTGGAAGTTTGAGCGATCCGCAAATCAGTTCTCAGAGCTTATTTGCCATCGCCCTCAGTAGCGTCAGATGTTTATGATGTAACCTTAAAAAGAAAACTCGCCAAAGTTTATCGCTAAAGTTAAAAGAAGGTACAGTGAACAAGTCAAATAAATAAATAAACATAAAATTGTGTATAGCCGGATGTATAAATGTAACAACCGCGATGTGTGCAATGAGACCATGTGACATTCTGCTGTTAATTTATATTATTTTAAATTCGTTACTTTAGTTACATTTTAAATGTTTGTGCATTTTATTTTTTTAATTATTTTTGCTCGTTTTGCCTTATAATAATCCTTTTTTTGTTATTATTTTTTTCTTTTTTTTATTACATAGGCTACACTATAATAAATCATTTTTTAAAGTCATTACTTTTAGTTACATTTTAATGTTTGGTGTGCATTAGGTTTATTTATTTATTGTCCCTATAGATTATTTTTTATTTCGTTATTTTATATTTTTTTTTTACATAGGCTAACTATAATAACGACCCAATACACCAAGGTTTATTTCAATGTCTTATTTTCTGAAAATCTCTACCAATTACTGTATTCTATTATAATCTATATATAATCTAATTAAACACTGAATTGTATATGAATTAGTGTTGTAATCTGCTGATGTAATACAGACTGTAACATGCACGTTTCAGCATAAATCACTTTTTAAGACCCTAAAGTTCGTAAATTTAATGTCTATTAGCTTTGAGCTTTTTCTTTTGTATGCTAGTGTAAGCTGACAAAATAAACAATATGCACTTTTAAAATGTGCAGTCTTATGAAAATATAGGATCAATTATGGCATCTAAATTATACTGGATGTACTAAAAATGGAAACGAGATCTTCTATATGTCCGACCCAAACTTCCTGTTTCAGTAAGAAATGCATCAAACTGTTTCTCAAGCCATTCATATTCACAGCTTTCACACACGTCAGTGCTGTAGACACAATATGTTTCAGGTATTTTGGATGATCTGTTTAATTTGAGCTCAGTTTGTGATTTTCCAGGAGGTGACGGGGGGCTGGATATTTTAGGCGGTCCTGGGCTGCTGCTGGGAAGCCCAGAGAAAAAGAGACGCAGGTCGAGCACACAGGTACTGTATGAAACTCACAGCTATTTCCTCTTTTATTTTCTCCATGGACAGTTCAATAGGAATCGCTATATTTGATTGCAGATCATTTGAATTCGAAACAACAGAAACAAACAATATTAACTAAATATTGTTGCTTATAAGTTTAACCCCTTAACTGTCACCCCCCATTTTTTAAAATAGGCATTAAAGTGCACTATCCAAACTTAAATTGTTGTATTTAATATGAACACTTTGAATATAGACCTAAGGTTGGGTCCTCGTTTAAGCAAAGGGAAAAGTGTGGCATTTTTTCAAAAAAATTAAAGTATCAAAAGTTATAGAATGTTAAATATAAAAGATGCGCTATAATTAATTTATTATTATAAATATTAACATAACAGGTTTTACTATAAAAGGGTATAAAATTAAATCCTTTGTGTCTAAATAAGTTTTTAGGTTCCAAATTTGAAGTTAATAACAATAAATGGATGTTCCTGTGAGCTTTTATTTTAGTTCGTCATACACCAAAACAGCCACTGGAGCCATCAAAACTCCTTGAATTTTGTTTAAATGAATTTTTCCGTAGAGTTCTTCCTCTGCTTTTTTAACTTCAAATACTCGAAATAACCGTCCAATATGGAATCCTGAGACATTCCAACCCTTTCCAATGATATTTTTGTTGCCAAGCTTAGAAAAAGTTTTGATTCTAAAAGACCCGTAAATGCATTTTGTAATATGAACACTTGACTCCGCCCACTAAGGGGGAGGAGACCGCCATAAGATTTTAAAGTACCATTTCCACGGTAACGCAATGTCCGATTTCAAAATGGTTTTCACAGGATGAATCTTGGGCTTCTAATGATATATAATTTATGATGATTACTAAAAGATTTTATAGAGAAAAAGGAAAACAACAAAAAAGAGCGCCAAGCTTCCAACAGTTGGGACGGTGACAGTTAAGGGGTTAAAAAATTATTATTATTAGAATATTTAGAGATAAAGGACTGTTAAAACATTTGGGGTCGGTAAAAATATATTATTTAAAGAAATTAATACTTTTATTCAGCAAAGATGCTTGAAATTGATTAAAAGTGACAGTAAAGACTGTAAAAAAAGCTGTGCTGCTTCATATTTTTGTGATATATGTAATTTTTTAACAGTCTTTACTGTCACTTTTGATCAATTTCAACATTGATAATAATCAGAAATGTTTCATGAGCGGCAAATCATCATATTAGAATGATTTCTGAAGATCATGTGACACTGAAGACTGGAGTAATGATGCTGAAAATACAGCTGCACATCACAGAAATAAATTCCATTTAAACAGATATTCACATAGAAAACCGTTATTTTAAATTGCAATAATATTTCACTATTTTTGCTGTGTTTCTAATCAAATAAATGCAGCCTCGGTGAGCAGAAGAGACTCTTTCAAAAACAGTAAAAAAAGCTTACCGACCCCAAATATTTGAACAGTTGCTTTTCATTCTGTTTGTCTGCGTTTAGAAAGTGAAGGAAGATTTAGAAAAAACAAAGAAAAAGTGCATTAAAGTGCACTATCCAAACTTAAATTGTTGTATTTTATGAACACTTTGGAATATAGACCTACGGTTGGTCTCATTTTAAACAGGAAAATTAGCAGATTTTTGTAGTAGATGATTGGTTCTTTGTTGTTATTGTTGTTGTTTGATAATTATTGGAGGTGATTATTTTATTAATCTTGTTTTTTGAGTAAATATTTTACATAACAGGTTTTACTCTAAAATTGGTATAAAATAAAAACCTTGTGTCTAAATAAGTTATGTTCCAAATTTGAAGTTGATATGAAAAAAATGGACATAATTACTAAATATAGAGAACTATCTTTCTCGACAGGCGCCGTCCTTCTCTACTCTGTCTGAATATGCGCCGCCTCCAAACCCGAGTGCGGATCACCTAATAGCCTCCAATCCTTTCGATGACTAAGCTAACGCCGCCCCTGAAGCATCGCAAACCCCTTATTTCGCCCACTCACATACCGTGGCTTGCAAGGCGGGTCGCCAAGGATGTCATCCAGGATGCCTTCTCCATTCGGGGCTCCCTACCAGATGCGAAACCAGCCTCATGCTTTTTCCCAGAATCCCATGGGATACAACCGGGCACCGGGATTTAACTTCGGCCACCCGGAAAACCCAAATTACGGGCAGCCGTTTAGCGGCGGCGGCAATAACGTCATGCACTTCAGACCGAATCCAGGAGAGCACCGCCAATTTCAAACTGAGTCAAAGCCAGTCCAGAGGTCAGTTTTCATCCCGAGAAAAACCGTATCGGATTTGTCTCCTCAATTTTCTCGCAGCAGTAGAATAACTGCGGCATCCCATACGAACGCCTGGCAACAGAACTTGAAATGCAGCTGGTGGAAGCCAACCCAATGCAGAAAACCAGTGCACCGAAGTAAGAGAAGACTCAGGACAGCGCGCCAGAGCTGAAGACAAAGACGGGAGCGGAGAAACTCAACGGCGTCCTTCACGCCAACAACGAAGCCTTGAAGAAGTCGCCGGGACCGGGCAGACGCCCGGGGGCTTTGAGCAATAATAAAGTTGTGAACAGAAGGAGCACGTCCTCCTCGTCCGAGCCGGTCTACCCATGCGGCATATGCCTGAGCGAAGTGAACGATGACCAAGAGGCCATTCTGTGTGAGGCCTCGTGTCAGAAATGGTTCCACAGAGTTTGCACTGGGATGACCGAGACGGCGTACAATCTGTTGACGGCCGAGACGTCTGCGGTTTGGGGTTGCGATGCTTGCATGGAGGACAAAGGAGCGCAGCTGCTCAAAACACGAGAGGCGTCGGGGACGATCATGAGCGCGACTGACAGTGAGAGCCACTGATGTCAGAGTCCCTGCTTCGATTGAGTTCCAAAGCTTTACTGGCTCCTCTTGTTTCGACTCGCCAAGAATGCTTTTATCGTGTTGAAAATGTATGTTTTTTGTTTTTTTCAGCGAATCAGAGAAAGTCTTAGGGGTTTGCGACATCATGAGGGTGAGTCAGTGATTAGAAATCATTTTTTGAATGCACACTACTTTTGAGAAGTTTGGAGTCGGTAAGATTTTTTTTATAAATTAAGTCTGTTCGGCTCACAAAGGCGGCATTTATTTTGATCAAAAACACGTCAAAACGGTGAAATATTATTGTGATTTAAATACTGTTTTCTAAGTAATAATTTTCACATGTAAATTTATTTCTGTGATGCAAAGCTGAATTTTCACATCTTATGCCAGTTTTCAGTGATCTTCATAAATCATTCTAATATGATGATTTGCTGCTCGAGAACATTTTTTAATTATATGATGTGTTGAAAACGTCGTGCTCTTAATTTTTTTTTTTTTTTTTTTTTTTTTTTTAGGATTGTTTGATGAAGAAAAAGTTCAAAAGAGCACTTTGTTACATTATAAACTCTTTTAGGCGTCACTTTTGATCAATTTAATGCATCTTGTTGCTTAATAAAAAAATGACTTTTTATTTAAGAAATAAAAATCCTTACTGTCCCCCCAAACTTGTGGACTGTAATTGTATTCGTTTTCTTCCATGTGTAGATCTCTAATCTAATGTCTTTAATCTGGAGGTGTGGCTGTGCTTCATTTCCTTGATTTTTCACATTTCCCCATCAGAACCGTAGCCTTTCTCACAGTGATTCTTTGACATCACGTGTTTTATTTAAAAGTTGTTCGTCTTCCGATATCTTCTTTGGTCGACTCGATCGATCCCATGACAATTAATATCAATGATTTTACTGATGATGGGTTTTTTATTCATTAATTCCCTTACTTAACAGCTGTAAACTAACAACAGTATCCAGGTTTCAGAGTGACTCAAAAACACAAGCTCTTCATTTTCGTTAGCCAGAACGGTGTTTCAATCTGTCAAATCAGCAATAAATCGGCTCGAAACCTTTACAGACATTCGATTGCATACGATTTTTTTTTTTTTTTTTTTTTTTTTTTAGGATTGTTTGATGAATAAAAAGTTCAAAAGAGCAACATTTGTTACATTATAAACATCTTTAGCATCACTTTTGATCAATTTAATGCATCTTTGCTTAATAAAAATATCATTTTATTTAAAGAAAAAAAAATCTTACTGTCACCAAACTTGTGGACGGTAGTGTATTCGTTTTCTTCCATGTGTAGATCTCTAATCTAATGTCTTTAAATCTGGAGGTGTGTCTGTGCTTCATTTCTTCATTTTCACACATTTCATCAGAACCGAGCCTTTCTCACAGTGATTTCTTTACATCACGTGTTTATTTAAAAGTCGTCGGGCTCAGATATCTTCCTTTGGTTCGACTCGATTAATATCAATGATTTTACTGATGATGGGTTTTTATTCATTAATTCTTACATTGCAGCTGTAACTAACAGACAGTATCCAGGTTTCAGAGTAACTCAAAAACACAAGCTCTTCATTTTCTTTAGCCAGAACGGTGTTCAATCTGTCAAATCAGCAATAAATCTGCTTGGAAACCTTTACAGACATTCGATTGAAACGAGCTGAGAGTGTTTTGTAGATGCTGATCATTAATAGTTCACATGACTGGGTCTTTCCCGCTGAATGTAGCTGTAGAGTATTTACTGTAGTATCATCATTATGTGTCTTGTGTAACTGTTGAGGGTACTAGCAGCATGTAGTTTAGTCTTAGTGAGCAATATTCCTGGACGTGCTGTATTGCATTATGTTCCTCCTCATTACTCTTTTTCAAACATTGGCTCATTGATTGTTTTATGCTCAAATGAAGTGAAAAGCTTGAATTAAAAGAGCCAGAGAACAAGTTGAATCTTTGGATGCACTTGATACTTTTGTAAGTTTTGTTATCTGCTTTCTTTACTGGGTCTATTTTGGCCAAGATTGAGGAGGTTTGTTACTTGAAGGCCTTATTTCTGGGCATGATGCATGAAAGAGCACTTTGGCCAAGATTGAGGAGGTTCATTAGCCCTTTTAACCATTTATT